>NW_028160972.1:2500-64626 GCF_964263955.1 Coregonus lavaretus | reverse complement strand
CGGAGAAAACGTCGGGGGAATCATTCTGATTTCCATCGACTGAGCAGTCAGAATAACTATTGTGTACCTTGACTTTTCACTTTCATACCTACAGTAGGAGGGCAAAGTCAAACTACATCCGGGAGGGTGAATTCTAGTTCACACAGCAAATTCTGACTTCTAGGTATATGCCTTATTAATTCAGATAGATATTTAAACTACCACTGAGCACACAGCTACAGTAAACACACTGTTCTGATTGTGTGTGAACAATGGTCAGGGGTTGCACTAAAGGATGTAATCTGAGAATGTAAAGAGAGGAGACTATGTCCTGTTATCTCACTGAGGAAGACTATAGAAGAGGATGAAAGACATGCTTACAGAGAGAGAAAGAGAGAGAGAGAGAGAGAGAGAGAGAGAGGAGAGAGAGAGAGAGAGAGAGAGAGAGAGCGCGAGAGAGAGAGAGAGAGAGACAGAGAGAGAGAGAGAGAGAGAGACAGAGAGAGAGAGAGAGAGAGAGAGAGAGAGAGAGAGAGAGAGAGAGATAGAGAGAGAGAGAGAGAGAGAGAGAAAAGAGGGAGAGAGAGAGAGAGAGAGAGAGAGAGAGAGAGAGAGAGAGAGAGAGAGAGAGAGAGAGAGAGATCTCTAGTTGGTTTGGTCAGGGTGTGAATATCTAGTATGTGAATATCTATGTGAAAATTATAGAATTTGTATTTCTATGTTGGCCGGGTGTGGTTCCCAATCAGAGGCAGCTGTCGATCGTTGTCTCTGATTGGGATCATACTTATGTAGCCATTTTGCCTACCTATGTTGTGGGATCTTGTTTCTGTGTGTTTGGCTTGTTTGATGTATAGCTTTTAGAACGTCACGTTCAGTTACGTTGTTATTTTGTCGAGTGTTTATTATTACCATTAAACATGTACGCATACCACGCTGCACCTTGGTCCAATCCTTTACTCAACGAACGTGACAGAAGATCCCACCACCAACGGACCAAGCAGCGTGAACAGGAAGAGCAGACAACATGGACATGGGAGGATATTTTGGACGGTAAGGGATCCTGGACTTGGGAGGAGATCCAGGCAGGGATGGATCGTCTTCCTTTGGAGCAGACGGAGACAGCGAGAAAGGAGAAATGGCGAATCCGAAGTGCACGACGACGAAGGAGGCCCGAGAGGCAACCCCAAGAAAAATATTTTGGGGGGGGGGCACACGGGGTGGTCGACGAAGCAGCAGGAGGCCGTGAAAAGGCTGACTGTGGAGGAGGAGGAGGCCGCTATAGTAGAGGCCCTCCAAGACCTGCAGCTCAGCACTCTGAGAGAGGAGACCACCACCTTACGGGGGCTGTTAGCTCAGAGGGAGCAGGAGTTCTCCCTTCAGAGGGAGGCGCTACAGGAGGCTCACAGGGAGAAGGAGTCAGTGGATGCACTGAGAGAGGAGTTGGCCAGGCAACAGGAGGAGCTGAGAGAGGAGTTAATCCTTCAGCAGCAGAGAGCTCAGTACTTAGAGCAGAGGCTGAGGAAGCCAGGTTGCAGAGCAGAGCCAACTCCCCGCACTCGCTTTGAGGAGCGTGTGACCGTGCAGGCACCAGGCTATGCGCCGGCGTTGCGCACTGTGCCGCCAGGGCGCCTTCACAGACCCGTGGTGCGTGTTCCCAGTTCGGTAAGGCCCGTGCCTGCTCCTCGCACCAAACCAGTGGTGCGTGTCGCCAGCCCGGTGCGCCCCGTACCTGCTCCTCGCACCAGACTAGTGGTGCCTAGTCCAGCTCCGGTCAGCTGCTCCCCTCCAGTGCCAGAGCAGTCCGCTCCACCGGTGCCTAGTCCAGCTCCGGTTAGCTGCTCCAGTCCAATGCCAGAGCAGCCCGCTCCACTGGTGCCTAGTCCAGCCCCGGTCAGCTGCTCCAGTCCAGAGCCAGAGCAGTCCGCTCCACCGGGGTCCAGTTCAGCTCCGGTCAGCGGCTCCACTCCAGTGCCAGAGCAGTCCGCTCCACAGGTGCCCAGTCCGGGTCCGGTCGTCTACTCTCCCACACCAGGGTCCAGACAGGGCTTGGTGCATCACGGGAGGATTGCCAGTCCAGGCCCAGACGTCAGCCCCTCTCCAGGGTCGGGGCCTCCCACACCAGGGTCCAGACAGGGCTTGGTGCATCGTGGGATGACTGAGAGGGGAAGCATCGCGCTGGGGTCCAGACCGGACCAGGTGTGTAATGGGGAGCCAGAAAAGGAGAGGACAGTAAGGGTGACGTCGCGCCCAGAGCCGGAGCCGCCACCGAGGCTAAATGCCCACCCGGACCCTCCCCTAATGACTCAGGTTTTGGGGGGGGGTACTGTCACGTCCTGACATAGAGATCTCTAGTTGGTTTGGTCAGGGTGTGAATATCTAGTATGTGAATATCTATGTGAAAATTCTAGAATGTGTATTTCTATGTTGGCCGGGTGTGGTTCCCAATCAGAGGCAGCTGCCTACCTATGTTGTGGGAACTTGTTTCTGTGTGTTTGGCTTGTTTGATTTGAGGAGAGAGAGCGAGAGAAAGAGAGAGAGAGCGAGAGAGGGTGGAGAGGGAGAGGGAGAGATGGGTGGAGAGGGAGAGGGAGAGGGGGTGGAGAGGGAGAAAGGGAGGGGGATGGAGAGAGGGAGAGGAGGAGGGAGATACAGTTGAAGTCGGAAGTTTACATACACTTAGGATGGAGTCATTAAAACTCGTTTTTCAACCACTCGACACATTTCTTGTTATCAAACTATAATTTTGGCAAGTCAGTTAGGACATCTACTTTGTGCATGACACTAGTAATTTTTCCAACAATTGTTTACAGACAGATTATTTCACTTATAATTCACTGTATCACAATTCCAGTGGGTCAGAAGTTTACATACACTAAGTTGACTGTGCCTTTAAACAGCTTGGAAAATTCCAGAAAATGATGTCATGGCTTTAGAAGGTTCTGATAGGCTAATTGACATCATTTGAGTCAATTGGAGGTGTACCTGTGGATGTATTTCAAGGCCTACCTTCAAACTCAGTGCCTCTTTGCTTGACATCATGGGAATATCATAAGAAATCAGCAAAGACCTCAGAAAAAAATTGTAGACCTGGTTCATCATTGGGAGCAATTTCCAAACGCCTGAAGGTACCACGTTCATCTGTACAAACAATAGTACGCAAGCATAAACACCATGGGACCACACAGCCATCATATCGCTCAGGAAGGAGACACGTTCTGTCTCCTAGAGATTAATGTACTTTAGTGGGAAAAGTGCAAATCAATCCCAGAACAACAGCAAAGGACCTTGTGAAGATGCTGGAGGAAACAGGTACAAAAGTATCCATATCCACAGTAAAACGAGTCCTATATCAACATAACCTGAAAGGCCGCTCAGCAAGGAAGAAGCCACTGCTACAAAACCGCCATAAAAAAGCCAAACTACGGTTTACAACTGCACATGGGGACAAAGATCTTACTTTTTGGAGAAATGTCCTCTGGTTTGATGAAATAAAAATAGAACTATTTGGCCAAAATTACCATTGTTATGTTTCAAGGAACAAGGGGGAGCTTGCAAGCCAAAGAACACCATCCCAACCATGAAGCATGGGGGTGGCAGCATCATGCTGTTGGGGTGCTTTGCTGCAGGAGGAACTGGTGCACTTCACAAAATAGATGGCATCATGAGGAAGGAAAGATATGTGGATATATTGAAGCAACATCTCAAGACATCAGTCAGGAAGTTAAAGCTTAGTCGCAAATGGGTCTTCCAAATGGACAATGACCCCAAACATACTTCCAAAGTTGTGGCAAAATGGCTTAAGGACAACAAAGTCAAGGTATTGGAGTGGCCATCACAAAGCCCTGACCTCAATCCTATAGAAAATGTGTGGGCAGAACTGAAAAAGCATGTGCGAGCAAGGAGGCCTACAAACCTGACTCAGTTTCACCAGCTCTGTCAGGAGGAATGGGCCAAAATTAACCCAACTTATTGTGGGAAGCTTGTGGAAGGCTACCCGAAACGTTGGACCCAAGTTAAACAATTTAAAGGCAATGCTACCAAATACTAATTGAGTGTATGTTAACTTCTGACCCACTGGGAATGTGATGAAATAAATAAAAGCTGAAATAAATAATTCTCTCTACTATTATTCTTACAGTTCACATTCTTAAAATAAAGTGGTGATCCTAACTGACCTAAAACAGGGAATTTTTACTAGGATTAAATGTCAGGAATTATGAAAAACTGAGTTTAAATGTATTTGGCTAAGGTGTATGTAAACTTCAGAATTCAACTGTATAGGGAGAGGAGGAGGGGGATGGAGAGGAAGAGATAGAGGGGGAGATGGAGAGAGAAGGAGAGGGAGAGAGGGAGAGAGAGAGAGAGAGAGAGAGAGAGAGTGACAGAGAGATAGAGAGAGAGAGTAAATTGCATTGAATTGAATTGAGAGAGACAGAGAGAGAGAGAGACAGAGAGATAGAGAGAGAGAGAGAGAGAGAGTAAATTGCATTGAATTGAATTGAGAGAGACAGAGAGAGAGAGAGACAGAGAGATAGAGAGAGAGAGAGTAAATTGCATTGAATTGAATTGAGAGAGACAGAGAGAGAGAGACAGAGAGACACAGAGACAGAGACAGAGAGAGAGACAGAGACAGAGACAGAGACAGAGAGAGAGAGAGAGAGAGAGAGAGATAGATAGATAGATAGATGCTTGACCGTCACAACACTTCAAAGCAGATTTACCCCATATCTCTTGCATACTTAAACAAGCGAGGAAGTTATCCCCCAGCAAATCTCCTGATGCACATACTGAGTGCCGAATTACTAGTTCTACCAGCTGCATGACTCCATGTTATGAGATGCCAGCAATCTCTGAGGCAGGGAGTCATTTTCACAACTGACGTTATTATTTCATTTGGAAAAAGTCCTCAGAAATGTAACTGGGTTATGTACAACAAAACAAACAAGATGAGGTAGAGATTTTTAGCTGCTCAAGAACAACTCATCCTTTGAAAACAAAACAAGGACAGAGTGTTACACGAGACTAGACTATTCCTTGACGCTTCGCTAACACCAGAAAGAGTTATGATTGTGATTTCTGTTTTTCTGGTTGAAATAGAGACAAAGTATCGTCTATAAAATCAGTGTCTGAAGTATCATCTATAAAATCAGTGACTGAAGTATCATCTATAAAATCAGTGACTGAAGTATCATCTATAAAATCAGTGACTGAAGTATCATCTATAAAATCAGTGACTGAAGTATTATCTATAAAATCAGTGACTGAAGTATCATCTATAAAATCAGTGACTGAAGAATCATCTATAAAATCAGTGACTAAAGTATCATCTATAAAATCAGTGACTGAAGTATCATCTATAAAATCAGTGACTAAAGTATCATCTATAAAATCAGTGACTGAAGAATCATCTATAAAATCAGTGACTAAAGTATCATCTATAAAATCAGTGACTGAAGAATCATCTATAAAATCAGTGACTGAAGTATCATCTATAAAATCAGTGACTGAAGTATCATCTATAAAATCAGTGTCTGAAGTATCATCTAGAAAATCAGTGACTGAAGTATCATCTATAAAATCAGTGTCTGAAGTATCATCTAGAAAATCAGTGACTGAAGTATCATCTAGAAAATCAGTGACTGAAGTATCATCTATAAAATCAGTGACTGAAGTATCATCTATAAAATCAGTGACTGAAGAATCATCTAGAAAATCATTGATTGAAGTATCATCTAGAAAATCAGTGACTGAAGTATCAAATAAAACATTTTTTTGTCACATGCTCAGCCTGTTCAGTCTTACCTACTCTGGCCCTGTTCAGTCTACCTACCATGGGCCTGTTCAGTCTTACCTACCCTGTGCCTGTTCAGTCTTACCTACTCTGGCCCTGTTCAGTCTACCTACCCTGTGCCTGTTCAGTCTTACCTACCATGGGCCTGTTCAGACTTACCTACCATGGGCCTGTTCAGACTTACCTACCCTGGGCCTGTTCAGTCTTACCTACCCTGGCCCATGTTCAGTCTTACCTACCCTGGGCCTGTTCAGTCTTACCTACCCTGGGCCTGTTCAGTCTTACCTACCCTGGCCCATGTTCAGTCTTACCTACCCTGGGCCTGTTCAGTCTTACCTACCCTGGCCCATGTTCAGTCTTACCTACCCTGTGCCTGTTCAGTCTTACCTACCATGGGCCTGTTCAGACTTACCTACCCTGGGCCTGTTCAGTCTTACCTACCCTGGCCCATGTTCAGTCTTACCTACCATGGGCCTGTTCAGCCACTCCCTACCCTGGCCCATGTTCAGTCTTACCTACCATGGGCCTGTTCAGTCTTACCTACCATGGGCCTGTTCAGTCTTACCTACCATGGGCCTGTTCAGTCTTACCTACCCTGGGCCTGTTCAGTCTACCTACCCTGGCCCATGTTCAGTCTTACCTACCATGGGCCTGTTCAGCCACTCCCTACCCTGGCCCATGTTCAGTCTTACCTACCATGGGCCTGTTCAGTCTTACCTACCATGGGCCTGTTCAGTCTTACCTACCATGGGCCTGTTCAGTCTTACCTACTCTGGCCCTGTTCAGTCTACCTACCCTGGGCCTGTTCAGTCTTACCTACCATGGGCCTGTTCAGACTTACCTACCCTGGGCCTGTTCAGTCTTACCTACCCTGGCCCATGTTCAGTCTTACCTACCCTGGGCCTGTTCAGTCTACCTACCCTGGCCCATGTTCAGTCTTACCTACCATGGGCCTGTTCAGTCTTACCTACCATGGGCCTGTTCAGTCTTACCTAGCCTTAGTATAGTCCACAGCCATGTATTTAGAGAGTTGTTCTAATTCTAGACATTCAGTTACATAGCATTATTTAAATATTCCCTATGTAATGTTAATGAGGCACTAACATGGCTGCCATAGAATGTTGTAGTGTCATGTAAATGCATCATAATGCAGAATCCTCAATGGCCCAACTCTTTAAATACATGGCTCTGGTATAGCCTTGTTCCTCACAAGCTATAGTCATAATACTACAGTGTTGTCTATTCTCGACTCCAGTCTGCTGTGTCACTACTACTCCTCTAGCTTCTCACACTGTGTCACACATTGGGCCATTAGGGACAGGCTGGCTGTCACAGCTCTGACCAACAGCTCTGACCAACACTTGACCCCGTCTGTCCCCGGCCTGCCCGCCTGCTCTGCTCTGCTCTTGCCAGTCAGCAAAGTGTGTAGTGTGGGGGAGACCCAGCTCTGTGGTTGTTTAGGGTCCCCAGGCCCCCCGACTGACATCTCCACCGACATCTGTAGTAGCACTAGGCCCATGGTTTTAGCCAGTCGGAGAATGAACGCATAGCTTAGAGCACAATCTATTTACTGCGCTGGTCTCTGCACCTCAACTGGTTGTGCTGAAAATGTGGGCTGACCTCACTGACAGTGTATTCACATGCGTCAAATATTCTGCACAATATACATTTTTATATCCCTCATGGTAAGGCAGACACATGGTAAGGCAGACACATGGTAAGGCAGACACACATTGATTATTATAAAACGTGTTGTTTGGATCCTGGAGGCTGATTGGTTGATATGTGGGAGTTGTGGGACAACAACTGCCACAAAATACCCCCCCCCCAAAAAAAAGAAATCACTAGAAAACAGCTTAAACAAACGCAGCTGCTTTGCTGTTATTCTGGCTGCACTGTTTGGCGTGACCGTGTTAGTCGTAGTTGGCTAGCTAGCAAGCAAGGGATAAGAACATTTAGAACAAACAAATATTTTTTTGTTGGTAAATACATGTTAGTATATTTGTTTACAACACACATAGAGATGATTTAATTTACAAAAACACTTAACGACTGGGTCGCGTCTCTGGCAACTGAACCGATAGAACGAACTACCAGCAACCCTATATTTGTGTCGGGACTTATCTCGTGGAAGGATTAAATAGTATGAATAAATTCATCAAAATATTTTTTTTGAATGAAAATATGTCAATCATTATTTTAATATGTTGGCAACCGGTTGTATAAAAGTGATAATTCCCTCGAAGCTGGAGTTTGGAGGATATATTGGCATTATCACTTAACATTATCACTTAACTAATATTGAGTAAAACCACAATATTCCACATGCAAGTTTTCAGAGTAGCTACAACATGCTGTAGCTACTCTGTTGTTATTTTCCATCTCTCACACACTCACAGACACATTCACACACACACACGCACGCAAGCACACACACATACACGCAAGCCCATACTCACACACACATACACGCAAGCCCACACTCACATACACGCAAGCACACACTCACACACACAACACCCACCCACCCACCCGCCCACCCTCCGCATTTCTCACTCTGAAAAGACGTAAACGTGCAAGTGAAAAGGAGTGATTTAAATGGATACATACTTTGATACTCACCAACATAGCGGATCCGGAAGCCCTTCTTGTTGGTGCCGTGGTCGGAGGACCAGCGCAGTGTGAGCTGGTGGCCGGTCGTAGTGATGTTGAAGGGCGCGGAGATGTCACCGCTGAAGGTGGCCAGAGTCTGGCTATTAGTACTGGGGCCTGTAGAGAGAGAGGGGGGAGAGAGAGGTAGGGAGGAGGGAGAGAGAGGTAGGGAGGGGGGAGAGAGAGGTAGGGAGGGGGAAGAGAGAGGTAGGGAGGGGGGAGAGAGAGGTAGGGAGGGGGGAGAGAGAGGTAGGGAGGGGGGAGAGAGAGGTAGGGAGGGGGAAGAGAGAGGTAGGGAGTGGGGAGAGAGAGGTAGGGAGGGGGGAGAGAGGTAGGGAGGGGGGAGAGAGAGGTAGGGAAGGGAAGGGGTAGAGAGAGAGGTAGGGAGGGGGGAGAGAGAGGGAGGGAGGGGGAAGAGAGAGGTAGGGAGGGGGGAGAGAGAGGTAAGAGAGAGGTAGGGAGGGGGGAGAGAGAGGTAGGGAGGGGGAAGAGAGAGGTAGGGAGGATGAAGAGAGAGGTAGGGAGGGGGGAGAGAGAGGGAGGGAAGGGGGAGAGAGAGGTAGGGAGGGGGAAGAGAGAGGTAGGGAGGGGGAAGAGAGAGGGAGGGAAGGGGGAGAGAGAGGTAGGGAGGGGAAGAGAGAGGTAGGGAGGGAGGGTGGGAGGGGGGAGAGAGAGGTAGGGAGGGGGAAGAGAGAGGTAGGGAGGGAGGGAGGGGGGAGAGAAGGAGAGGATGCCAACAACAAGGTAGATTGTGTAAGAATGTATTTGTTGTGTAAATCATCCATTGAAAGGGCTAACAGCTACAGCAATGACCCAAAGCATTATAGTAATCTTTAGCTGTGAGAAGAGGGGCTGACCATTGTTTGTCACAATGGCGTTTTAGACATTTCAGCATTAATCAAAATCTGTTCAGTGGTATTGTGGTTGCTTCACATTGTAATGCTCTTGCATTCATTAAAAGTCAGGTCATACAAAGTTTTGTAGGCCTTGCATTCAATACCAAAACTTCCAGCCTTTTAATGCCCAATTTATCCAAACTGAAGATTACATTTACAATGCCACTGCAGCCCAAAAAATACAGTTTGAAAACAATACATATCTGGGCAAAAAGCAGAAGTGTTTTAAAAACATGACAGTGTGTGATAATAGCCTGGTCCCATATATGTTTGCGCTGTCATGAGTTGGCAAGACAGCACAAACAGTTGTGGCACCAGGCTGGTCCAATGCTATTATAGCCACCATCAAAGACTTCTAGGATGTCGAACTCCCTCTCGGTCTGGAAGGACTCGAAGTACAGGGTGATGTTGTAGCCCTTCTCTACATTGATGGTCCAGATACACATCTGCAGGTTGGGGTAGCTGTCAGGGTAGCCTGGACTCAGGATCACACCAGTAGAGTCAAACCTCACATCGTGGGCTGGGCATTGCACTGGATGGGCACATAACAGGAGAACTCATGGATGCTAGAGGTACCTGTAATTTATTCAGTGGTCACCCAAGAGGCAGTACTCACTAAACTAATCAAACACATTCGGCCAAGAAGCAAAACAAAAAAAGAAAGGGTTAAATTATTTCAAGACAAGTGTTGGCTGGTGCCACTTAGGACAGGATCATTGTAATGGCTGGAATGGAATAAATGGAATAGTATATCCCCAACCGTTCCATTCATTCCATTCCGGCCATTACTATGAGCCGTCCTCCCCTCACCAGCCTCCACTGCCCAAGACCCACCCCTCACATTACCGCTTCTCTTATGCCCCCAGACGTTCCGTAGATTTTCAGGACAAATCCCACCAATGAGATGCCGGAGAGAAATATGGCGGCATAAAACATTTATGACAACAGCTGTTTAGGCCACTAAACACAGTGAGAGGGAAGACACAGAAACATAACTGGAATAGAAAACTGGAAACACAAGGGGCTGTGACAGAGCTGGGCAGAACGCATCACAACAGCACAGCTAATGACAAAACCATTTTAATGACAGCTGCCACAAACACACACAAACACACGCAAGTAGGCACGCACTCGCACACACATATGCAAAACGAAGGAACGCAAGTACATGCTCAGGCACACACGCATACACACACACACACCTTGACATGTGGGTGGAGGCCCATCCATCTGAAGTCTCTCCCCCAGTCTGCATGTCAGAATCTCACTCCCCACCAGTGTGAAGCCAGGATGACAGCGGTACAAGATTATGTCCCCTGTCAGGAGAGAAGGTGAAGAGGAAGGTGAAAAGGAAGAGGATTGAGAGAGAGAGAGAGAGAGAGAGAGAGAGAGAGAGAGAGAGAGAGAGAGAGAGAGAGAGAGAGAGAGAGGGGTTGAATGGAGCAGAAAGTGAAAAAGAGTTAGTTAGCGTCTGTCTGAAACAGAGAGAGAGAGAGAGAGAGAGAGAGAAAGAGAGAGACGGACTCTGATAAAGCTGTTGTATAATTAAGAAGGACAGCAAACCTGTGCTGCAGTAATAGAGACAGATGCCTGAGACAGATGGGGTGACATTCTTTGACATCCAAGGTTGAACACTGTTAATGAGTGAGTTCTAGCCTGGGTAGGAATCTTTGAGACTTTCATAACAGTTACTAGGAAAAATAAACAATGGTCCCTGAAGTATGAGTATTGCAGTAGAACTAGTGTTAGTGCAATATAACACAGAAAACCAAGAATAATGGTGTTTAAGATAAACAAAAGTATGCTCTTCCTCATTGCCATCATCACCATCACCATAATCAATATCACCATCATCATCATCTACTGTAACATTCTGGTCCTTTTAGAAGCCATATGATGTCTTCAACCAGCAGCAATGGGCCATGTTCCAGATGATGTCTTCAACCAGCAGCAATGGGCCATGTTCCAGATTATGTCTTTAGACAGCAGCAATGGGCCATGTTACAGATTATGTCTTTAGACAGCAGCAATGGGTCATGTTCCAGATGATGTCTTTAGACAGCAGCAATGGGCCATGTTCCAGATGATGTCTTTAGACAGCAGCAATGGGCCATGTTCCAGATGATGTCTTTAGACAGCAGCAATGGGTCATGTTCCAGATGATGTCTTTAGACAGCAGCAATGGGCCATGTTCCAGATGATGTCTTTAGACAGCAGCAATGGGCCATGTTCCAGATGATGTCTTTAGACAGCAGCAATGGGTCATGTTCCAGATGATGTCTTTAGACAGCAGCAATGGGCCATGTTCCAGATGATGTCTTTAGACAGCAGCAATGGGCCATGTTCCAGATGATGTCTTTAGACAGCAGCAATGGGTCATGTTCCAGATGATGTCTTTAGACAGCAGCAATGGGCCATGTTCCAGATGATGTCTTTAGACAGCAGCAATGGGCCATGTTCCAGATGATGGATGGATGGATGATCGTGGTCCAAGAAATCTATACAAGGCTGCTATAGACACAGCAGAGCCTTTGGGCCTTGTTACCAGGCAAGGTGAATCCATCTCAGCCACTGTCTGTAATTGCCCACTTTCACACCCACCAATCACAGAGTTAGTTGCTAACTCACTATTAATCAGGCAGGTCACACATGATACAAGTCAGTATTCGGCGTACATCCATGTCTGAGTACGGCGGAAGATGAGGTGAAAACCGGCCACTAGGGGCAACAGTGAGTGCTATTACCCTCATGTAGGCTTTGATTGTGGATGGGGATGGTGGATGGTTGCATGTTCGAATCCATCAATAGAAAGTTGTTTTTTATATTTTGTTTTAATCATATCCCGAACTTTAACCCTTACCTTAATCATGCAAAGTTAATGCCTAAACTTAATCTTAACCAAACACTTCGAAATTTGACGTTTGTAACAATTTTGAAATTTGACGTTTGAAAAACATGGATGGATTTGGCATGGGCCCTCAGATCCTCAAAAGGTTCTACAGCTGCACCATCGAGAGCATCTTGACTGGCTGCATCACCGCCTGGTATGGCAACTGCTTGGCATCCGACCACAAGGTGATACGGAGGGTAGTGCGTACGACCCAGTACATCACTATACAGCTCCCTGCCATCCAGGACCTCTATACCAGGCGGTGTCAAAGGAAGGCCCTAAAAATGGTCAAAGACTCCAGCCACCCAAGTCATAGACTGTTCTCTCTGCTACCGCGCGGCAAGCGGTACCAATGCACCTAGTCTGGAAACAACAGGACCCTAAACAGCTTCTAACCCCAAGCCATTAGAATTCTAAACATTGGCCCTTTTTTGCACAAACTCTCTTGCACTGACTCTATGCACACACGCTGGACTCTACCCACACTCACACATACTTACACTGACACACCAACATTAACACCCACCCACCCACACACACACACTCACGCATACTGACGCCACACACACACGCACAACACATATGCCGCTGATAGTCACTTTACCCCTACCTATATGTGACCCATTTCAGGAAGGTAGGCGTTTGTCGCACTGCTTCACAGAAGAGGCATTTAATTTTTTTAAAAATTGTTTTATTGTCTTTTATCAAAATCAGTTTTTTGGCAGAAATACCTTCTGGAACATGTGAATTTTCATGTGCCTTAATAACAAACTTGTATGCCATCTGTAAATACTAATAAAATGGTTAAATTATGAGCCAAGTTGGTTTAGCCACGGCAAAAGACAGGAACCTTCCCACTAGCCATGATTGGCTGAGATAATGGATGGGCTGGACATGCCGAGAGATGAGTTCGGATTGGTCTGCCATGTAACCCGCTTCTGTCTATAACATGAGCTGCTCAATTTGTGTAGATAATCCTTGCTACCACGGCTTTTTTGAAAGATATAACGTTAACCATGCAGATCTGCAAAAGTGTTGCTACTGCTCTCAACAACATTGCTGCCCAGAATTTAGCAGGCGCTATCAACAAAGATCAGTGGGAAAAGGTTGTGATGGACTACTACAAGGTCATTGTGAACCGGAGTGACTTGACACAACAACCGGCCAAACAAGCTGTAGCTAGCTACAAACCAAACGGAAATGACACACTGGTGTGAAGCGTTCATCCATGTATATGGGTAAGAGTCTAGCTAGATTTTTCAGATATTATACGTTTCTAACTTTGTCAGAAAGTTGTTTTCATTGCAAGTTAAAGCGTACTGTTAGCTAGCTAGCAAACAATAATTTGCTGGCTTGCTAGCTAAGGCATCCGACCACAAGGCTAGCTAAGGTTACGTGTATGATCTATGTAGTAATATTATTTGTATCTCAGAAATCCATTTGCATTGCTAGTTATAGCTAGCTAACATTGAACCTAGTTGGTTAGCTTTAGCTACCTGCAGATTCATACTCCAACATTTCATGCATAGCGGCTAGCTATGACAATCAGTTTGTACTGTAGCTATTGGTTGGGATTATGGTTCATTGTTTAGCTAGCTAGCTACATGTCTAAACAAAAGACTCCACTTCACAAGAAAATGATTATATGACCATCAAGCTAGACAGGTGTGTCTGGGGGGTGATTACGGCCATCTATTGTGTTTCATGAACATGAACAATAGTGACCCATCCACTTAGCTAGATGTGGCTGGGGGGTGGTTTTAGCATTTCCTTCACATGACCCATCAATGTAGACACGTTTCTGGGTAAGCATCATCTAATAATTGTAAAATATTTAATCCATATTTTTATCTGAACACTTTCAAAGTCAGATTAGGATATAGGCCAAGGACTGGATAAAGTATATTTTTACCTGGAGTTTGTCCTTATTGTAGGCTACTACTTTTACCACTTTTAGTCTTGAAATCTTTGGTTGTTTACTACACTATTCACTCTGTTCTGGCCTCCCATGTGAATCCTTAAAGAGATGGGTGGGGCTAAGGCTTAAGAAGGTGTGAACGATGCTGAATGGATGTAAACAAAGAAGAGCTCTCCAGTAGGTGTACCAAAACATTCAAGTGCCATTTTCTCAAAAGTGGGGTTACACGTTTATCAACTTTCAAAGAAGAATTACTTTCCCATTGTTCCTCAACTGCAGTGTGGGATGTACCATTTTGCAGCTCTGAGTCTCTTTTATCCAATGTAAAAAAAACACCATTTCAAATGTTGCTACATAAGACCAAGTAGAGGCGTTGGGTCAAATATGTACAGTACATAGCTATCTCAAATACCTCGTACCCATGCACATCGACTCAGTACTGGTACTCCCTATATATAGCCATGTTATTTTTACTCATGATTTTAATTCATTATTCACTTTGACACTATTTCTATTTATAAAAATATATATATATCTTAAACTCTGTATTGTTGGAAAAGGACCCGCAAGTAAGCATTTCACTGTTGTCTCAACCGATTTGATTTATGTGTGTGTGTCTGTCTGTGTGTGTGTGTGTGTGTGTGTGTCCACCTATTGTATTAGTCGGGGTCAAACACACCGGAGGAGGCTTGTCCTCTCTCTAAGACATGATCAATACTCAGTGAGGACATTCTACATGTATCAGCATTTACCTGAGCAGAGGAGAGACGTGCATGGGGGATGTGGTGAAGGGGCATGGGGCTGGTGTGAGGGGTTTCCGTTTCATAACCTAAGCGGATGAACTCTCAGTAAGGCCAGGGCCTATACTCACAAAGCGTCTCAGATCTGATCTAGGATCAGGTCTCCCGCAGTCCATATACTCTTTATTCATAATGAGCTAAAAAGCATAACTGATCCTAGATCAGCACTCTAAGACGCTTTATGAATACAGGCACAGGAAAACTCCTAGTCCCAAGTATAACGATTGGTGAGGAGGTCCTATCCCAAAACTATTCATTAGAAAAATTGAGAATATTTGGATTGAACTAGACGTGGAGGCGTTACCTATTTCAAACTCCCTGTCCTCCGTGAGGATATCAGCGTTGGCCACCTCCGGGGGCGCTTGGCAGATCCTCAGCTGGTACACTAGAAGAGGAGGAGGAAGGAAGAGGAAGAAGAAGGTGTAAGGAACATTTCAACAGAGTAGTAATCCTCTTTTTGGTTAACCACTTATTGCACTGGGACTTTCTGCATTATTTCGAACATGGAATTAAAATAAATAAATAAATATTTATATATATATATATATATATATATATATCTGTCTAAGTCCCGAATGGCTCCATTTTCCCTATATAGTGCACTACTTTTGACCAGAGGCCTATTTGGGATGCAGATTTGTCTCCTTCCTTATTCCTTGTGATGGTTTGCGTGCAAGTACCTGCTCAACTCAACAGTACTGCAATCTCCACCCATGCCACAGCAGACCCACTTGCAAAATCACAGACCAAAGACCATTGATTTCCCATGTCTGGACAAAAGAGCATCAGAATTGGGGAGGAGGAGAAACTACTGGCATTTGAAAGGTTAGGCAGGAAAAAAAGAAGGAAAAAAATGCAGATTCTACACCACCTGCACCTGGCTGCATACCAATTTATTCAGCAGCGATGTGATCTCGGCGGTGTGTTTAAGGGCATCAGATAAGCCCAGTGTACCTTCTGGGAATCAACAGACCGGCCAAGCTGTGCTGTTCTGGCAAGGAGGCACTGCTAACTATATGAGGGAACGAACACTGCTAGCTGGCGCTAACGACAGGATTAAATAAGGTGACAACGGTCGGAGCTGGGCCCGGGGAGAGATACTACACTGCACACACACATGCACGGATGGAGAGACACACTGAGTTCATACACACACACGATCTGAGGAATCGCTGCTGCTAATGACAGGATTAAATAAGGTAGCACTCTGAACTAGGCAAGGGGAAATATTACACCATTGAATCTTACAGCCAACCTCTTTCAGGACTGCAGATCCAAACTACACCCACTACCCAGCTACCTGGCGGGGTCATGCCAACACAAACTAGGAGGTAAAATCAATGACAGCCATTGATCATTAATTAATTGATAACAGAGTGTAATTGTTATAAAACTTCTCAACAGTCTGAACAGACAGAGCAGGAGGGAGATATCTCCTGAGCGATAGACATATAGCTAACTTCCAGACCTGGGTTCATATTCTATTATTCAATATAAAAGCTGTGCTTGCCTGAGCTTGCCTGGTGCAACGGAACCAATAGAAAAGTCTCCGAAATGCCAACCCCACCCACCTGGCTCTCCAGACAGGCTAAAGCAGACACTTAGGTAGTAGTATATAGCTAAATCTATTTCTGCTTCCCCATGAACAAGGGTGTAAGAAACAAACATAAGTAAAACAGGGAGGGGGACCTTCCTTTATTTGTCCAAAAAAAGAAACTCACATTTTCGTAAACAATATGTTTTGCTACAGTTTGCTACCGTGTGCACTAATGAATAAACCCCCAGCGTACAGAGTAGACAGAGGAGGAGGGAGGCTGTCTAATAGACGAGTGGGGGCTTTGGCTCCGGACAACCACGCTACAATAACATAAATTAAGTAGCGAAAGCCACTTAGCATGTGGCTTCGGTTAAATGTGCTTGCTGATTAATAAGATTCCTTTAGAGGCTCCTCAGGCAGAGGAAGGAGAGTGAGCACAGAGGGTACGGGGGGTTGTGTGTGTGTGTGTGACTGTGAATTTGGTGAATATGTGTCTGTGTTTGTGTGTGTTTATCGCCAATTGAAGCGAAAGCAATGAACAGAGTCAATGACTTTCTGTGTCCCCATGAGAGACTCTACATTTCGCTCTGTGATAGGCTCTAATAAAAAAGCTAAATTAAAGAGGGAACCTCCTCTATGTATTTCCCTCATGTGGGATTTACGTCTAGATTGACCGGTTGATGTGCTGTGAACGATGAAGATCATCACCAGTCAAAACAAGTGGGCTCCGGGAATTGAGTCTTCAAATCTACCCACAAATGGTATTCTATAATATTATGATGTTTGCATAATGTCCTGAATAACTATGCAACTTAAACCCTCTCATAGCAGGATTGGAAAAAGTGACAGTTTTGCACGTTGCTTATTTGGAGTGATAATCACATTCTATTGATTTATTTCCCCCCAGGCCAATCTTTTGATGTGACCTACATGAAAACACTTATTTTGTCATTCTGGACAGCAAACTGCATGAATAAACCGTCTGCAGCCTACAATTTGATTACTTGACAGTTGAGGACAATCAAATAAACTAAACTAATATCTTTAATAAGTGTCGTATAAATCTTGGCTAATTCACAGCAAAGCAGAGTGTTCACTAAGGGGAAATCTAGTTGTTTCTCTAACTCGGTGGCCCATTTAAAATGAATCAAAAGCTAAACTCATTACAGAGTAATTCCCATGCCAAACCCAAGTAAAATATAGAGAAACATTGCTGTGTATTATCTGTAGTCTAGTACATTCATATCATTAAGCAGAAGCAGCTAGGAGCAGCTAGCTTCGACAGAGCAGCTCTCCTTATTAGGCAACAGGGATGGATGTACAGATTAATAATAATGATAACAATAACACGATTGAGCTATGATTGATCAAATAGTTCTACGTTACCTTTTGAACATCTGACAGACCAATTAAAAACCTTTTAATAACTGTAATCAACCAACAGTGACATGTCAATACATACCATATCAAAGTCCAAACCTGTAGTTTACCCATAACCCATTTGGGCGGAGCTGAAACTAAGGTGACAGTTAAGCACCTCGACTGTTACAGTAAAGTGATTGGAGTACCTCGTAAGCCACCCCACCGTCCACAATCAAGACAGACTGGTTTACAGTGAGAGAGACGTTTGATACAGGTCAGGATCAATAAGCACTTGTAGTAAAATCATAAGTGCTGGCTGTAGCAGAATGACACGGGCCTTGCTATTGGGAATGACATGGGCCTTGCTATTGGGAATGACATGGGCCTTGCTATTGGGA
This sequence comes from Coregonus lavaretus, assembly GCF_964263955.1. Taxonomy (NCBI): domain Eukaryota; kingdom Metazoa; phylum Chordata; class Actinopteri; order Salmoniformes; family Salmonidae; genus Coregonus; species Coregonus lavaretus. Next base: position 46,403 of record NW_028160972.1, on the reverse strand, counting down.
ATGACATGGGCCTTGCTATTGGGATGCTTGATCTGTTTTTTCCAGTAGCACTGTGTCAAGGGAGCAGCCTTGTGTGTCATTAGTAGTGTGAAAAGGCTGTATGTGTCTGGACAAAAAAATATATTTAGGCAAGTGCTCACTGCTCAGAGCGCACCCTGTAGCCAATAATCAATGTGGCACAGGTGTATAGAGTCATGTCCCTTCACTGATTCATTAAAAAGACCGTCAGATGGGAGAGAGGCATCGAAGTGCAATAAGTCAGGATTAAATTGACTATGAAAATGAGCTGAGCCAATAATGAGTACTGGCTGCCATACGTGTCAGAGGCCCTAGGCAGGCAGGGAGGAGGACTAGGAGCTTCACTCTGCTGCCCATCAGGCCATTGATCTCTCTTCCTTTTCCTCTGGATTTGTTCTCTCCTCTCTTTCTCTTTCTCTTTCTCTACCTTTCACTCTCTCTTTCTTTCTCCACCACTCTCTCTCCCTCTCCTCCTTCATTATCACATTTGTTCTCCATCTTTCTCTCTCTCCCGTCTTTTCTATCTTTCTCTCTCTCCCCGCCTGTCTCTCTGATGAAGTGCTCACCATGGTAACTGAGCACGAAGAATCCACTGCCGCTGAAGTCGCTGTGGAACTTAATGAGGATCTGGTTGGAGGTGCTGTAGACCGACTCTAGTGCTGTGTTCCCACTGAACTGACCGATCTGGGGGGAGCTCTGGTCTGGACCATCCCTGTAGACAGACACACACACACACACACACACACACACACACACACACACACACACACACACACACACACACACACACACACACACACACACACACACACACACACACACACACACACACACACACACACACACACACACACACACACACACACACACACACACACACAACACAACACAACACACACACAACACAACACAACACAACAGGACATACACACCAAGGATCAATGACAAATCCCTCCCCATGGGCAGGTGATGGACATTGTCAATAGACAAGGAAGACAAGACATTGACCAACACAGACATGTCTTTGAAAGGAGCCCATTGAAAATCTATTTGCGGTCATCTTTAACAAACATTTCCCAGGTCAATGTAGAGAGCAGGATACATAACCCATCACTGACCTACAGTATTCCTTCCAGAGAGAGACGTTAGACGATGTCATCTCTTTTAATAAACTTCGTTTTTTGGAGAAGCCACAACCTAAGGGCGCTCGTTACAGAGACTGGGTTTTAAAATGCAGAAAGGTACCCAGATATCAAACTATCTACCCAATTAAGAGACAGGGGCATGAGGAGGGCTACATCTCTGTGATCGTGACAGCCAGAGAGCAGACCACCTCCACGGGTCAAATCTGGAGCCAGTCAAAGGTAAATGAGTGTGTGAAGGGGAGAGGGGGTCTGTCTAATGGTGCTCAGTGGACCCCCTCTCTGGGCACCGCTGGGTCAGAGCAGTCCTAACGAACAAGCAGAGAAGCTGTTTTATTAATCTGGCTAATCTCTGACACCTGGGATGTTTCGGGAGCACGGTGTGTTTGTGTGTGTGTCTGTGTGTGTGTGTGTGTGTGTGTGTTTGTGTGTGTGTGAGAGAAAGAGAGAGAGTGCTTGAGTGATTGTCTCTGTGCATTAGTGCATACGTGAGTGTGTGTGTGTGTGTGTGCGCGCATACGTGTGTGTGCACACACAAGTGTGTGTGAGCGTGTGTGTGTGTTTGAAGCCAGCACGACGTCTCACAGCGCTGAGAAAAGATTGAAGCGCAAGTCGGCCGCAGCAGTCAGCAACATAAATAAATCCTATCAGAGACTGAAACAGAGCCGGGTGAAAACAGAAAAGCACCTTTGCTGAAAATGCATTATTTAAATGTTTGGGGGGAGAAAGGGGGACTTATTATTTGTGTGCGCATGGATGGAGGACACACATTATTAGAATTCATCTCAGAATTCATTCATTCCATCCATTACTCCATCCCCTGTCTTCCTCCTCCTCCCCCTGCACAACAGTGGTGTCAGAGTGCTGGGGAAGACAATTACTCAGAAAGCCGCTCTCTTTAAAACATCAAGATGCCTTTGACTGGATCTATTGGGATACATGAAGAACTCGCCTTGGCGACTGTTTTACTGCATTACATTTCCTCAGAGAGAGATTAAAAGTCTGTGTACGTCAACCATACTCTATGCCTTTAAATTGACTAACTGTGAGTGTGATATCACTGTTGGTCAGTTTGTTTAATGAAGGGATGGCGTAGGGATGGAGTGATGGTGGGAACCATGATGGCGAGAGAGTGAATGGGGGGTGAACAGTTAAAATACAGGTCTCTCTCAGATCAACCAGAAGACAAAGTTCTGTTTTACCATGAGTGAAAAATGCAGTAGCTATGGTAACCACAGAAAGGATGCATCCAATTAAGAAAGAACAGTTTGGAAGAGAGGTTTGAGAGCACTGTGGAACGTGAAACTGCAAAAATAAAGTTGGCTTTTTTCCGCAAGTGTATAATTACTTTTATGTTTTAAAACAACAACGCCATAAGGAATACTTTTTACCATACCAAAGTTATCTGCCAAAACAAGTTTTAGTAATAATTCCACTAATTAAGCGTCCAACACGTAAAGTCAAGGGTTAGCTCTTCTATAATTGGCTAGGCTAATTGACTATCACATGGTTTTACATAATTCCTTGTTATCTCCTCATGGGTATTGAAACAAAAGTCTTATTTCATAGAAACGAACTAAAAAGTTATTGTGTACAATATGACACAATTTACATCAATATATTACAATAAACCCTTACCTGCTGTGTAAGAGGTGAGTGGGAAGAGGTGAGTGGGAAGAGGTGAGTGGGAAGAGGTGAGTGAGAAGAGGTGAGTGGGAAGAGGTGAGTGGGAAGAGGTGAGTGGGAAGAGGTGAGTGGGAAGAGGTGAGTGGGAAGAGGTGAGTGAGAAGAGGTGAGTGGGAAGAGGTGAGTGAGAAGAGGTGAGTGGGAAGAGGTGAGTGGGAAGAGGTGAGTGGGAAGAGGTGAGTGGGAAGAGGTGAGTGGGAAGAGGTGAGTCGTTTTTCTACCTGGCATTACAACCAAGGTGAATGAACAGAGGAGCTAGGTGAACAGAGGAAGTGTGAGTAAGCTCTTCATTAACCCTTTTCTCAACCGGCTGCTGTTGACACTGGATTTAGAAGTGGATATGAAAATAATCTTCACTTGAACTTGATTGGTCAAACTCCCCCAGCCCTCCTGCATCAATGAACATAATTTGTATCCTTTTGGGTTGCTGCAGTTCAGTGTTGTGGCACTCTAACTTTGCCCACTCTGAGGGCTGTAAGAACACTCAGAATCAGAATCACCATATGGGATAAAAGGCAGACATTCAGTTGGTGAGGGATTAATATTGCACCATTCCTGCTAGTAGAGAAATACATAGTTAAATGTGTAAAACTGATAAAAAGGAAGACTTTTGTTAGTAACTGTAATAAAGCACTATTGAGCAGCTGAGAGAGAGATACAGTTGAAGTCGGAAGTTTATATACACCTTAGCCAAATACATTTAAACTGAGTTTTTCACAATTCCTGACATTTAATCCTAGTAAAAAAATCCCTGTTTTAGGTCAGTTAGGATCACCACTTTATTTTAAGAATGTGAAATAATAGTAGAGAGAATGATTTATTTCAGCTTTTATTTCTTTCATCACATTCCCAGTGGGTCAGAAGTTTACATACACTCAATTAGTATTTGGTAGCATTGCCTTTAAATTGTTTAACTTGGGTCAAACGTTTCGGGGAGCCTTCCACAAGCTTAACACAATAAGTTGGGTGAATTTTGGCCCATTCCTCCTGACAGAGCTGGTGTAACTGAGTCAGGTTGTAGGCCTCCTTGCTCGCACACGCTTTTTCAGTTCTGCCCACACATTTTCTATAGGATTGAGATCAGGGCTTTGTGATGGCCACTCCAATACCTTGACTTTGTTGTCCTTAAGCCATTTTGCCACAACATTGGTAGTATGCTTTGGGTCATTGTCCATTTGAAGACCCATTTGCAACCAAGCTTTAACTTCCTGACTGATGTCTTGAGATGTTGCTTCAATATATCCACATAATTTTCCTTCCTCATGATGTCATCTATTTTGTGAAGTGCACCAGTCCCTCCTGCAGCAAAGCACCCCTACAGCATGATGCTGCCACCCCTGTGCTTCACGGTTGGGATGGTGTTCTTCGGCTTGCAAGCGGCCCCTTTTTCCTCCAAACATAACGATGGTCATTACGGCCAAACAGTTCTATTTTCATCAGACCAGAGGACATTTCTCAAAAAGTACGGTCTTTGTCCCCATGTGCAGTTGCAAACCGTGGTCTGGCTTTTTTATGGCGGTATTGGAGCAATGGCTTCTTCCTTGCTGAGCGGCCTTTCAGGTTATGTTGATGTAGGACTCATTTTACTGTGGATATAGATACTTTTGTACCTGTTTCCTCCAGTATCTTCACAAGGTCCTTTGCTTTTGTTCTGGGATTGATTTGCACTTTTCGCACCAAAGTACATTAATCTCTAGGAGACAGAACGCGTCTCCTTCCTGAGTGGTATGACGGCTGCGTGGTCCCATGGTGTTTATACTTGCATACTGTTGTTTGTACAGATGAACGTGGTACCTTCAGGCGTCTGAACCAGATTTGTGGAGGTCTACAATTTTTTTGTTGAGGTCTTGGCTGATTTCTTTTGATTTTCCCATGATGTCAAGCACTGAGTTTGAAGGTAGGCCTTGAAATACATCCACAGGTACACCTCCAATTGACTCAAATGATGTAAATTAGCCTATCAGAAGCTTCTAAAGCCATGACATCATTTTCTGGAATTTTCAAGCTGTTTAAAGGCACAGTCAACTTAGTGTATGTAAACTTCTGACCCACTGGAATTGTGATACAGTGAATTATAAGTGAAATAATCTGTCTGTAAACAATTGTTGGAAAGATTACTTGTGTCATGCACAAAGTAGATGTCCTAACCGACTTGCCAAAACTATAGTTTGTTAACAAGACATTTGTGGAGTGGTTGAAAAACGAGTTTTATTGACTCCAACCTAAGTGTATGTAAACGTCCGACTTCATCTGTATGTAAATAAGTTATTTCAGTTTTTTTATTTTTAATACATTTGCAAAAAAATCTAAAAACCTGTTTTCGATTTGTAATTATGGGGTATCGAGTGTAGATTGATGAGGGACATTTTTTTATCCATTTTATAATAAGGCTGTAACGTATAATTTTTTTGAAAAAGTCAAGAGGTCTAAATACTTTCAGAATGCACTGTAGGTTCATTTTACATTTACAGTCATTTAGCAGATGCTCTTATCCAGAGCGACTTACAGTTAGTGAGTGCATACATTATTTATTTTTTCATACTGGCCCCCCATGGGAATCGAACCCACAACCCTGGCGTTGCAAACGCCATGCTCTACCAACTGAGCTACACGGGGCCCCATACAAGTTCGTACCATACAGTGATGTAGTCACAGTTAGGTTCTGTACTGACCATGGTGAAAGTGATGTATATATTATAGTGTAATCTAACACTATAGTTGTTCATTAAGAGGTCAATTGGTTCTTACCATACAGTGATGTAGTCGTAGATGGGTTCAGTGCTGAGCACGGTGAAGTTGATGTAGATCCCGTTCCCAGGGGGAACCCTCACACTCCACACACAGTCCTGGAAGTTGGGGTACTCCTCGGGGTGGCCGGGGGAGTAGATGGTACCATTCATGGAAGTGATGTTACCCCCACACAGCGCTACGGAGAAGAGGGAAGATGTGGTCAGGTGATGTTACCACCCATACAGAGTTACGGAGGAGAGGGTTAGGTGATGTTACCACCCACACATAGTTACAGAGGAGAGGGTTAGGGGATGTTACCACCCATACAGAGTTACAGAGGAGAGGGTTAGGTGATGTTACCACCCATACAGAGTTACAGAGGAGAGGGTTAGGTGATGTTACCACCCACACAGAGTTACAGAGGAGAGGGTTAGGGGATGTTACCACCCATACAGAGTTACAGAGGAGAGGGTTAGGTGATGTTACCACCCACACAGAGTTACAGAGGAGAGGGTTAGGTGATGTTACCACCCACACATAGTTACAGAGGAGAGGGAAGACATGGTCAAGTTAGAGGTCTTTCCAGGCTACACTGATTGAGCAAAAAGACACAGCAGTAAAAGTCATAGTAATGGCCACTTCTTAGTAATATGTTGTAATACTACAGTAGCCTAATAGTGATTGCAGTGGATGCCATTGGAGTAGAAGTAGATTAAGTGGAACTGTTGTAGTATTGGATGTTATGTCCAAGATGTTATGGTCCATGAAACGCCCACTGCTGCCCTCTAGGTGCAATATCAATCTGTTACCATACAGATCCTATCAATTCCATTTATATGCTAGTAGTTCCCATAGATATCCTATTTCCATAGTTACCTTCACAGCGTGGTACCGGGTGGTTCCAGTTGCGGCTGATTCCGTGCAGACAGGTGAGAGAAGCCTCCCCGATGAGGGAGTAGCCAGGCAGACACTCGAAGGACACAGTGAGGCCCACACTGAAGTCGCTGCCGATCACGATGCCGTTACGAAAAGGACGAGGGTCGGGACAGCTCTGTAGCTGATAGGCTGGAAATCAGGAAGTAGTCGATCATTGAAATAAATATTGACTGAAAATACATATGAAGGAAATGACACAAACATGAAAACGAATACATAGATAAAACTGTGTGTCATGTAAATACCGTATCTAGGATACTGAAGGAGATTGCCCAGACCAACATTATGACAAATACAATTACATTTAATTGAGTTGAGTGAAATCACAAGGGCCCTCGACAAATCCTTTTTGAGTTCTCTCCTCTCCCACACATTCTACTGATCTAACTCTGTAGTCTACGGTTTCGGCATGACACAACCTCTATCTTTCCCAGTGTCATCCTCTTTATATCTATCTGTTCAATAAAATCAGGAAAAAAGATATATTTTTAAAATAAACTAACTCTAGCCTCACCCTGGTAAGTGATCTGGAAACCCGGCTTGTTCTGGGAGTAGTCGCTGTGGAAGAAGAGGCTAGTCTGGTGGGTGGTGCTGAACAGGGACTTGGGGACCTGTGGTCCACTGAACCTGTCAATCACCGTGCCCGTCTCCAGCGTTCCACTCCGAATCTCCAGGTAGTCATGGATGGCCTCCGTGGAGAAGTTGAGGAACTGCAGGTGGATTCCTGAAATAAACAACAGGTGGATTAAAAACACACTGATCAGTCCATGAGTTTCTGTAATGAAGAATAGACCATCATCTTACTCATCTACCCATTACTTCAGCAGGTGGGTTAATCCCAGAACCCACTGAAGCAGAACACTGTAGCTCTACCACAACAAACATCACAAGAGATTAAAGGTTGGTCGACTGAGAGCGTAAACTCATTGGTACATTAGAAGAGTTGCAAACACACTAGTGCATTAGCGTTTGGACCCTAGTGCATTAGCGTTTGGACCCTAGTGCATTAGCGTTTGGACCCTAGTGCATTAGCGTTTGGACCCTAGTGCATTAGCGTTTGGACCCTAGTGCATTAGCGTTTGGACCCTAGTGCATTAGCGTTTGGACCCTAGTGCATTAGCGTTTGGACCTTAGTGCATTAGCGTTTGGACCTTAGTGCATTAGCGTTTGGACCCTAGTGCATTAGCGTTTGGACCTTAGTGCATTAGCGTTTGAACCCTAGGTCATTAGCGTCAAAGGGTTATTCGGCTGTCCCCATAAGATAACCCTTTGAAGAACCCTTTTGAGTTCCATGTAGAACCCTTTCCACAGAGGGTTCTATACGGAACCCAAAATAGTTATATCTGGAACCAAAAAGGGTTCTACCTGGAACCCTTTTTTCTAAGAGTGTATACTATGTATTTAGCCTACTGTTTGTAAACCATGATGCTGTTCTCAGTTGACTGGAAGACTGGTTAAACATTTGCATCATTGTTGGTGTTACACTTTCCCTGTTTCAATGTCTCTGCTCTTTAGGCTTATAAATCAAGCATCATTCCCTCTAAAGCTCCTGACATACATGGGTCTGACACTTCACTGCTATAACTAGGGCCACTTCCCCACTAGCTGTGTTTTAACTGAAACAAGACATACACTTCTTTGTGTAACAATGTGTGACTGTGGCTTGTCCACGGCAGCAACGAGTTGATGTACCAAAGCCAATAGGTAGTTTGACAGTGTGTGTGTGTGTGCGTTCTTGGCCACAATGACTGTCAGTGTGTTCCCGTACCGAAGCCGATGGGTAGTATGACAGTCCAGGTGCAGTCTAATCCACTGGGGTAGTTTCCAGGGAAGCCAGGGCTCAGGATGACACCGCTGACATCAGTCATGGAGCCACCACACTGGGCTGTGGAGACAATCCCACTCAGACAGGTTAAATAATGAAATAATAGAATGAAATAAAAATAGAATTACATTTTTTAGAATAGACTAGAGTATAATAAAATAACTACTTCATTAGTCCATCAGAAGCAAAAATCTTAAACTTCATTATGTCATGTTCTTATATGTATCTATAGCTTCTAAAAGCAGAAGGGTTTGGTTTACATCTCTAGACAGTATGAACGGGTATCGAGGCCACCAGCTGGAATGGATTAGTACATTAGTATTGACAGGCCTTTAAATGGGCATTCCCTTAAAACAGTGTATTGTAGCATCAGTGCTTCAGATCAACTCACTCCTATAGGACTACACTCTTCGAAAAAAAGGGGCTATCTAGAACCTAAAAGGGTTCTTCGGCAGTCCCCATAGAATAACCCTTTGAAGAACCCTTTTGAGTTCCATGTAGAACCCTTTCCACAGAGTGTTCTACCTGGAACCAAAAAGGGTTGTGCTACGGGGACAGCCGACGAACCCCTTTGAAAGCCTTTTTTCTAAGAGTGTACTAGCATAGCCTCTTTCCCTCTCAGCGGTTCAGCCAGTGTGAGGTAAGTCTTAAGCTGCAATATGTATAAAAAAAGAAGAAAAAAAAAGAATCTATGATACAGATTGCCAGGATGGAGCAGCTCCTGTGATCGTGACAGATACACTAACGGTTAAAATGTATGAATACTCCATCTACCCCAGGTCTTGTTGCATCCCTTGTGTTAAATAGGCTCCCTATCATTGAGTCAGAAGGAGAGGTATCGGTTATCCTCAGCACTGATCCTGGATATAGAGTAGCCTAAAGAGAATGGTAACACAGCCCTTGTTAAAGCTGCAATATGTAACTTTATGGGTGACTTGACATATTTCTATAGTTATAGATCTGTGGTTCTCATTGAAAGCACGTCTAAGAAGTGGTAGATACAGTATGTTCTATGTGCACTATTTCTCTACTTCCCTTTCTTCAGCTTAGTTTTTGCGTCTTTTACTTTTGGTTTTGTACACCAGCTTCAAACAGATATTTCACAGCGGTTTAGATGGTACAGTGATTCTCTACACTAGGGTTTGCTTGTTTTGTCACATAAACTGAAATTAGGAGCACTATTTGAATTTTAGCAACCAGGAAATGGTGGAGTGATTCACCTTTACGTGAAAAGAATAGCCTTTTGTGTGCTAAAAGGCACAAAGGTGCTCCCTACCTTTCGTTATGGTGTGAGAGCTTTTAGAAGCAAAAGTACAAAAACTCAACGCTTTGGGATATTTCAGAAAATGTGGCTCCACAGACGTGGAATTCTTTTTGTTCACCACTTAAGAGAGTCCAAGTTATTGTCTCTTCTTTACAACTATTGTGTGTCCCAAAAAATAATTATGTTAGATAAAGAGAGAAAAAATATGATTAAACGTTTACGGGCAAGATTAAACAACGTCAAAAACTGTTGAAACCCATCCGACCTGGAAGGTTATGGGTGAGTTGAGCCGACTGTGAATAAAGAGTTGAGCCGACTGAATAAAGAGTTGAGCCGACTGTAAATAAAGAGTTGAGCCGACTGTGAATAAAGTTTGAGCTGACTATGAATAAAGAGTTGGGCTAACTGTGAAGAAAATAAAAGTTGAGCCGACTGTGAATAAAGAGTTGGGCTGACTGTGAATAGAGAGTTGGGCTGACTGTGAATAGAGAGTTGAGCTGACTGTGAATAGAGAGTTGGGCTGACTGTGAATAAAGAGTTGAGCCTACAGAACAAACGTGAAAGCAAGCAAAGCACCAGGGATTCCGAGAGATAAACAATATGGCCTTGATCAGTCTACGGTTGAACTTTAGAGTTACTAACACTGAGACCCAGGGTCCCAAGAGGAACCTTCTAGTACCGCATCGCCTTCCAAAATCTGTGGCAGTGGGGAGGCACAGTGGGAGGTTAGGGGGGTAAACTTCTGGCACATAAAAAAACAACTCAACTCAATATTAAGAAGGTGTTCCTAATGTTTTGTACACTTAGTGTATGTGGTTAAATAGGCTCTTTAAAGGGTAAAGACTGGCGAGAGACTGAAAAGGAATGTGTCTGTCTAGTATGCAGAGCAAGGCACCCCGCTGGCATCCACAGGCTCATTATTTTTGTTTAAAATGTTCCTGAACAAATCTATCGGATCTATCATCTGTCTCAGTGAGTTGACGTACATGGACAAAATATATTTACATTTTAGTCATTTAGCAGACGCTCTTATCCAGAGCGACTTACAGTTAGTGCATACATTTTCATACTGGCCCCCCGTGGGAAATGAACCCACAACCCTGGTGTTGCAAGCGCCATGCTCTACCAACTGAGCTACAGGGGACTATTTACCCAAAAACGTTTCTAAAAAACGTTTTTGCTACATGTTTTAGATGTGGGCCCTGGCAGTTCATTTTGGGGACATTTTTCATGAAATATGTCTGTAAGCAGGTGGACTGTCAAATATTGACTTTGGTTGTTCAGGATATACAGGTGACCTGAGATGAAACAGTTGTACCCGAGACCAACAGCCAACTCTGAACATGTTAAAGTTTTACTATTTATGCTGGGTATCGAGCTTCTATGACAGTCACACCTTTACATCACAGAGTAACCAAACTCTCTGCAATTCTCTATGAGAGGTTTAGACATACTAATGTCACAGTAACGTTATCAACATACCAAGACAGAGTGGGACTGGGTAGTTCCATCTCCGGACTGGTCCTGGCATACAGGTTATATGGGCATTACCCTGGTGAAGAAAAATAGGTATTCATAAACATACAGCATTACGTTGTTATATCACATATTCCCTAGTACTCAATGCTTTAGAACAGTAGAACACTGAACAACATTTAAAATAGCTACTAAGAGATACTAGATGAAATAGATAGAGATAAATAGATATATGGAGAAAAATATAGAGATATAGATAGATATATGAAGAAAATGTAGACAGACAGACAGACAGACAGACAGACAGACAGACAGACAGACAGACAGACAGACAGACAGACAGACAGACAGACAGACAGACAGACAGACAGACAGAGAAAAATATAGAGATATAGATAGATAGAGATATGGAGCAAAATATAGATATATAGAGATAAGGAGTAAAAAATTAAGAGATATAGATAGCGATATGGAGAAAAATATAGAGATATAGAGATAGATAGATGGAGAAAGATATAGAGATATAGATATAGATAGATGGAGAAAGATATAGAGATGGAGAGATAGATAGATGAAGAAAGAGATATAGATAGAGATAGATGGAGAAAGATATAGAGATGGAGAAATAGATAGATGGAGAAAGATATAGAGATATAGATAGAGATAGATGGAGAAAGATATAGAGATATAGATAGAGATAGATGGAGAAAGATATAGAGATGGAGAGATAGATAGATGGAGAAAGATATAGAGATGGAGAGATAGATAGATGGAGAAAGATATAGAGATATAGATAGAGATAGATGGAGAAAGATATAGAGATGGAGAGATAGATGGAGAGATATAGAGATGGAGAGATAGATAGATATAGAGATGGAGATATAGAGATGGAGAGATATAGATAGAGATAGATATAGAGATGGAGAGAATGATCTCTTACCTGCAGAGAGTAGCCTTGTTCACATTGAAACAGCACCACGTCTCCAACCATGTAGCGGTCTCCAACCTTGATGCCATAGTTGGGGGTCTGTGGCTCTGGACAGGACTCCAGACCAATGGCTGTGGAGAGAGGGAAAGAGAATTTACACAACATGTCAGTTGTTGCCACAGTGTGATATACACACGCACGCACGCATACACACGCACACATATCATAAAGCCATCTACTGCCAGACATACCTGTGTACTCCAGATGGAAGCCAGCAGCAGACACACTGATGTCTGAACTGAAACTCAGGTACAGGTTATTGGATGTGCTGTTGAGCAACTGGGGAATGGTGGTGCCTTGGAAGACAGAGAGAAAGAGCATGAGACAAGAGTTACCAATTAACCTGTTGTCTTTATATAAATACACATTTTCCCACAAAGAGAAATCATTGTGGGAAATCGATCAATTAGTGGTTAACAACAGGTGGTTGATTTGTGAATCATCCTTTTGTTTGTGTTTTATACCCTTCAGACAATACCCTCTCTGGTAATGTGCTGGACATGGACATGCGAAAAATGCTAATATCAGGCATATTGACTTCCATTAGTTTTGGACTGGAGACAGTGGCAAAGGCAAACAAAACCAAAGCATGGGATACACGTGGTCTGCGGTTGTGAGGCTGGTTGGATGTACAGCCAAATTCTTTAAAACAACGTTGGAACATTTTAATTCTCTGGCAACAGCTCTGGTGGACATTCCTGCAGTCAGCATGCCAATTGCACGCTCCCTCAAAACTTGAGACGTCTGTGGCATTGTGTTGGGTGACAAAACTGCACATTTTAGAGTGGCCTTTTATTGTCCCCAGCACAAGGTGCACCTGTGTAATGATCATGCTGTTACATCAGCTACTTGATATGCCACACCTGTCAGGTGGATGGATTATCTTGGCAAAGGAAAAATGCTCACTAACAGGGATGTAAACAAATTTGTGCACAACATTTGAGAGAAATAAGCTTTTTGTGTGTATGGAAAATGTCTGGGATATTTTCTATCAGCTCATGAAACATGGGACCAATACTTTACATGTTGCGTCTTAATATTTATATAAATTCCATTCATTTACTTTTTAGATTTGTATGTATTGTTGTGTATTGTTAGATATTATTGCACTGCTATTACTACACCAGCAATAACATCTGCTAAATATGTGTACGCAACCAATACAATTTGATTTGATTTTGATTTGACAGTTTACAGAATAAGGAAACCATGTCTTTTTTTTTGGGGGGGGGGGGGGGGGGGTGAACTATCCAAACACTAGCAAGTGTTAACACTAGCAAATGTTACATGAAGGCATAAACAGTCTTCTCCTCAGGTAGTTACAGCACTTGGAGAGCTGTAATCATGACAGATACTGTGTCTGTCCTCCTGCCTCCATTCTCCTAAGTGTCCTCCTGATATCGAGCTCATTCCCTCTCTAACACCCTATTGTTCCAACCTCTGAAACCTTTCTATAGATTGTATGAGTGTTGGAGCAAGTCAGCATCTCTATCTATATGGACCAGCTCAGAACTCCACAGCGTGGCATGGCCCTGTCATTCAAGCCTTAGCAGGGGACTCAGATACCCAGTGGGACTTCCTAATTACTGTCCACTGAAATCTCAATTGGCCCAAGGGGAGGCACTGCATAGTTCATAGGGGAATACATGTTTACTGTTGCCTTGGGCCAATTATTATAATGATCTCGGAAAGGGATTTCCGTGTTATGAGATTATAGCTAGCTGGAAAATGTTTCCATGAAACATAATTGATGACCAAATCAGGATGACACAACAGATATTATCACAAATAAGTGAAGGCCCCACAAGTGGTCGTTATTGATCCAGGAGCTAAAGATTACCTGAGTAGCTGCCCAGTCTCGGCGCATGGTTGTCACCTCCATCATAGAAGTCCAGAGAGTCCCAGTTGTGTTCGGAAGCAAAGCTCACTACCTGGATCTGAGGCAAGGAGTTAGGAGTCAAACCCTTTTCACACTAACGACCCGACCCAAACTGTACTCACTAATGCCTGATTCACACAGTACTATACTGGCTTGCATACTGTCCTTTCACATGGTCCTTTCCAGCACTGTTCAAGCCACTATGTCAGATGTGTAAGCAGGCCAGCGCAGTACTGTACGGCTCAGCTCGATTCGGTTCGGCTCAGTTTGTGAAAACGGTATGAGACAGAGAAAGACAACTCCCAGACAATTCGTCACCACTTGAAAACCTATTAAATGCTCCAACTCAGTAAATGAACACTGTAGTACTGTAAATAATATTAGATGGAAAGACAAAGACGAGACTTCAGGTCCAAAACACAGTGCATACTTACATTAAACATCTACACTTTAAATAATAAGTAAGCTATTAAGTATTCCCTTTATTCAGGTTTAACTTCTGGTACCGCATGGCGATACTCTGAAATTGCAAACATCTAAATTCTTCCATGGTACTTCAAACTGAAACAGAACAGGGTCTCTTACTTGGATGCCAGCGCCCTCAGGCACCGAAACCTTCCAGACACAGTTCTGATTGTTGTCATACGGCTCGGGGTAACCGGGGGACAGGATGGTCCCCCTGCGTGCCGTCATGGTTCCTCCACACGGCACTGAGGAGACAAAGTCAAACAGAGAGGGGACGTACGTTAACACAGCCACATGTATGTTGTATTATGTACAGTGCCTTCGGAAAGTATTCAGACCCCTTGACTTTTTCCACATTTTGTTACGTTGCAGCCTTATTATAAAATGGATTAAATACAAATAAATCCTCAGCAATCTACACACAATACCCCATAATGACAAAGCGAAAACTGGTTTTTAGAAATGTTTGCAAATGTATTAAAAATAAAAAACTGAAATACCTTATTCACATAAGTATTCAGACCCTTTCCTATGAGACTTGAAATTGAGCTCAGATGCATCCTGTTTCCATTGATCAGTATGAAAAAAATATATATAAAAAAAATGTATGCACTCGCTCTGGATAAGAGCATCTGCTAAATGACTAAAATGTAAAATGTAAATGTAATCATCCTTGAGATGTTTCTACAACTTGATTGGAGTCCACCTGTGGTAAATACAATTTATTGGACATGATTTGGAAAGGCACACACCTGTCTATATAAGGTCCCACAGTTGACAGTGCATGTCAGAGCAAAAACCAAGCCATGAGGTCGAAGGAATTGTCCGTAGAGCTCCGAGACAGGCTTGGGGAAGGGTACCAAAACATTTCTGCAGCATTGAAGGTCACCAAGAACACAGTGACCACCATCATTCTTAAAAGGAAGAAGTTTGGAACCACCAAGACTCTTCCTAGAGCTGGCCGGCCGGCCAAACTGAGCAATTGGGGGAGAAGGGCCCTGGTCAGGGAGGTGACCAAGAACCCGATGGTCACTCTGACAGAGCTCTAGTTCCTCTGTGGAGATGGGATAACCTTCCAGAAGGACAACCATCTTTGCAGCACTCCACCAATCAGGCCTTTATGGTAGAGTTGCCAGATTGAAGCCATTCCTCAGTAAAAGGCACATGACAGCCCGCTTGGAGTTTGCCAAAAGGCACCTGAAGACTCTCAGACCATGAGAAACAAGATTCTCTGGTCTGATGAAACCAAGATTGAACTCTTGGGCCTGAATGCCAAGCTTCACGTTTGGAGGAAACCTGGCACCATCCCTACGGTGAAGCATGATGGTGGCAGCATCATGGTCCTCTGTAGCTCAGCTGGTAGAGCACGGCGCTTGTAACGCCAAGGTAGTGGGTTCGATCCCCGGGACCACCCATACACAAAAATGTATGCACGCATGACTGTAAGTCGCTTTGGATAAAAGCGTCTGCTAAATGGCATATTATTATTATATTATTATGCTGTGGGGATGTTTTTCAGTGGCAGGGACTGGGAGGCAAAGATGAACGGAGCAAAGTACAGAGAAATCCTTGATGAAAACCTGCTCCAGAGCGCTCAGGACCTCAGACTGGGGTGAAGGTTCACCTTCCAACAGGACAACGACCCTAAGCACACAGCCAAGACAACGCAGGGGTGGCTTCGGGACAAGTCTCTGATTGTCCTTGAGTGGCCCAGCCAGAGCCTGGACTTGAACCCGATCGAACATCTCTGGAGAGACCTGTAAATAGCTGTGCAGGAACGCTCCCCATCCAACCTGACAGAGCTTGAGAGGATCTGCAGAGAAGAATGGGAAACTCCCCAAATACAGCTGTGCCAAGCTTGTAGCGTCATACCTAAGAAGACTCAAGGTTGTAAATCGCTGGCAAAGATCCTTCAACAAAGTACTGAGTAAAGGGTCTGAATACTTATGTAAACATAATATTTCTAAAAACCTGTTTTGCTTTGTCATTTTGGGGTACATTGTTTAGATTGATGAGGAAAAAAAACAATTTAATCAATTTTAGAATAAGCCTGTGTTATGATGAGTTTCTCAGGTATCAAAGAATCAAGGATGCAAGAATATACTTATACATTCTGTGGAGATTTCATACCAAGTATTTATTGAATCACGAGCTCGTGGGTTCATCTAACCAACGGACATGGCTTTGCCCTTCGTCAGTTGAACTAAGTTAACAAAGAAGACTCTCTATTTTATATAGCCTGTTGGTTCTCATTCCTTTCACATACATCTGGCAACCAATCATAGGCCTCCCTGTCTCTGTCCTTATTGCTACATCCTGTCCATCACTCACACTACCCTGACTAGTACTCACACTACCCTGTCCATCACTCACACTACCCTAACCATCACTCACACTACCCTGACCATCACTCACACTACCCTGACCATCACTAATCTACTTTGACATAATGGAATGTAGACTTCCTGGCACCAGACTAATTATCTAGTAACTCTAACTCTGTCCTCACAACACTATGGCATGACATCATTATACCATAAAAACATCATACCAGCCTGTAACCTAACAAAATGTGGAAAAAGTCAAGGGGTCTGAATACTTTCCGAAGGCACTGTATGCTGTACAGGTGTCTGCACATTTACAGTTTTCATGTTGTTATTATTCAGATTCAGCGCTGCTAATCTGAGACACTTTCTGAATACGGGCCCTGGTTTCCTCACTATTGACGGGTTAGATGACAACGTCAAGAAAACAATGCACACTCTTCAATGTGGCAGAAGGCCGTGTGTTGTTGTGACTTTGGATGGCCAGATAGCTAGCAACAGTAACAAGAAGTTGCCATGTGGGAAATCGTAGGTGGCTCGTTTCAACTAGTTTAATTTTGTTCTTGATACCATGTCTTGTTTTTAGGTCTTTTGACTGGTCAATCCTATGCTAACATGGCAAAAATTCACTAGCTAGCTAACCAACAACTGTAACAATGTATTTGAGAGACAACAAGTGCAAATGTATTTGTTTTCAATAAACATGGGAGATTAAATATAGTTGACATGTTGTCAACAATCTAAGCCAACCTGTTTTGCCCCACAGTTGCGCTAGCATTGGTTTTGTCGCTAAACAACCAACCCGTCTACAGACAGAGATATCACTATAGATGTCTGATTTAATAGTGAAGCTTCAGTGAGGCCTCACCCAATAGGAGATTGTTTGACTTACACAGACTAAACACATGTTGGACAAGGAAGGGTTAATCAAATCTTCGATAAAGACATTCTTTGCAGCGACAGACAGTGAATGCAGAACGAGTAAGCAGGCCTAAAGTAATGTAATACCTCACGTTGAGCTATCGGCACAGTCCAAGTTTCCACGCCTATTGTCTTCGAGGCATACCTGTTCATTCTTATCAGCCTCGTACACATATCCCATTACCACCATGTGCTTGTGATTCAATTAAACTTTATTTAAAAAGGGACAGTGAGGCGTATAAACGTCTGCCTCTGCGGTGAAAGACGTGACATTCTACCCGTTTCCCCCCCAAGAGAGAGAGGTTAAGCAATTTCCCCCTGTTTGCTGAAGGCCTGCCAAGTATTGTCTTCAAAACCGTGTGAGGAGGGAAAGAGGTGGGAGAGTAGAGAGCTGTCAGTAGCACAAGCTGGTATCTAATGCTGCCAGAACAGTGTTTATTTCCTCCCCTTGCTCAGATGGTCAGATCCGACGGTGATGCTATCTGTGAAGGATAACAGTATATACTAGGAGGTCAGCACCAATCACTTTGTATAAACAACTAAGAGCAGACCGGGACACACTGATGGCTGTCTAATATGGCAGCAGAAATCTCTGACAGATCGGAGAAACTGAGAGTGAACGAGAGAGAGAGAGCGATTGGGAGGGAGAGATGTAGAAAGAAAGAGAGAGAGAGATTGAAAGAGAGGGGAGAGAGAGAGGGCAATTGAGAACAGCGAGCGAGAGCAATATATCTGTGTCAGATGCTTAAATTATTCAACTAACTCACTTCAGGGCAATTTCAACTCATCCATATTTTACAGATGATATATAAAATGCAGTCATAGTGCTCAGGTAATCACAGAGAAAATCCTATGGCCTGCGAGCGAAAAACAGAAAAAAAAAAACCCCTAGAAGCCCTTCACCTCCACATAGCTAGATAGTGGCCCTTCATTCAAAGACAGCTAGATAGTGGCCCTTCACATCAACGGGTAAGAGCAGGTTACAGCTGTGGTCAAATCCTGTTTACAAACTACTGTATTCTGTGTCACCCTGCTTTGTTTTGGAGCAGGGCTTTGGATGGGCTTGACAGGAAATAACATCATGTCATTCTGTCTCTGCCAGTGAGGAGCAGGGAGTTAGCACAGATTAGATATACTTTACTACCCTCCCATCAGACAGGCATGCACTCTGCCTAACCCACCATGGACACAAAAAAACCTGAAAAAAAAAAAAAATCCCTGTCTTATTAAAAGCAGTGTGATATGAAAGTCACTCTGGCTCAAAACCAGAACCAGAACCAAACATCACTTTAAGAGAGAAAAGGCAGACATTGGAAGATCATTACAATTTAAAGGCTATTTTCTGAGCTGTTTTTACATAATGAATAGATTGCAGCTCTGCTGACAATTAGGCATACTGTAATTGTAATCAGAAACTGGGCAGAGCACTCATCGGGAAAGAGAGTGAGAGAGTAATCTCTTGCTTTAAATCTGCACTCTCATTAGAGACACTCTCTCCTCTCTTCCTCTCTCTCTCTCTCTACCCTCTCTCCTCACCACGCTCTTTAGACCTGGCTGGATGCACAGCCAAGAGGAAACATTCTGCCTGTTTCAGTTAATAGTGGGATGGAAGGCCTTCTGAGGGACCCCCAGTCTGCTTTCATGTGCACACTCACGCTCCCACGTTAATGACTTTGCCTCACTTAAGAGGCGGCCCGTGACGATCGGCATGTTGATGAAGCTTGGGAGAACGGTAGAACACTCAGGGGTGTTTTTGACACACGGTAACCAATCACGGTAGCCGACAATTGGCTCGGGGGTCAATCATACTGACCGACACAGGTGGGTAGCGTGTCGTTCCATTGTGCCAGGGTGTCAGGGACGGTCTCACAGTGGATGGCGGTGGAACCGTGCAGGATGTATCCGGGGTTACACTCGAACAGGACCGTGGCGCCCATTGCGAAGTCGTTCCCGATCCGTTTGCCAAAGCGGGGCTCGGGGACCGAACTGCACTGGGTGGCACTGGTCCTTGGGACAGCTGTGGAGGGATAGGAGGTGTCAGTAAAGCAATGGAGAAAGAAGAAGAAGAAGAAGAAGAAGAAGAAGAAGAAGAAGAAGAAGAAGAAGAAGAAGAAGAAGAAGAAGAAGAAGAAGAAGAAGAAGAAGAAGAAGAAGAAGAAGAAGAAGAAGAAGAAGAAGAAGAAGAAGAAGAGAAAAACATCAAATGACATATACCCACTCTCTGGTGACAGACTTCCAGCTATAGCTAGCTAGCGCGACATTTGATAATGGGTTCTGAGAAGAGATACAACATCAATGCAAAACCACGTCGGAGATGCCCTAACACAGACCACCACCATGGTGCACTTAGGCGCTGTAAGAGGGGAGGAGAGTGGGTATCTGTTACCTTGATCAACCTCCCATGAAAGCTCCCACACTTGAATACTGAAGGCAGGGTTAGGGTTATCACATAAACAAGAACCGTCTGACTGAATCTGGCTTTAGTGTAAAAGTCTGGTGGTGTTCTCTTCAAACAGAAACTGACATATTGAAATAGGGATTCAATTTTGACCATAACAATTGCACTGAGCTAAGTGAGTGGGATTTAAGTTAGCAAGCCTTGCTTGCACGAACAAGGTCCAAAAATGACTCGAGACTAGCTAGCATTTTAAAAGCTAAAGCATGTGTAGCATCCGTTTTGTCTCCAAAGCCCCATACACTACCCACCACTGTGACCTGTACACTCTTGTTGGCTGGTCCTCACTACATGTTCGTCGTCAAACCCACTGGCTCCAGGCCATCTATAAATCACTGCTAGGCAAATCCCCGCCTTATCTTAGCTCATTGGTCACCATAGCAGCACCCACCCGTAGTCTACGCTCCAGCAGGTATATCTCTCTGGTCATTCCCAAAGCCAACACCTCCTTTGGCCGCCATTCCTTCCAGTTCTCTGCTGCCAATGACTGGAACGAATTGCAAAAATCTCTGAAGCTGGAGACTCTTATCTCCCTCAATAACTTTAAGCATCAGTTGTCAGAGCACCTTACCGATCACTGCACCTGTACACAGCCCATCTGAAATTAGCCCACCCAACTACCTCATCCCTATATTGTTATTTATTTTGCTCTTTTGCACCCCAGTATCTCTATTTGCACATAATCTCTTGCACATCTAGCATTCCAGTGTTAATACTATTGTAATTATTCTGCACTATAGCCTATTTATTGCCTTACCTCCATAACTTGCTACATTTGCACACACTGTATATATATTTTCTGTTGTATTTCTGACTTTATGTTTTTTTTTTACCCCATATGTAACTCTGTGTTGTTTTTATTGCACTACTTTGCTTTATCTTGGCCAGGTCGCAGTTGTAAATGAGAACCTGTTCTCAACTGGCTTACCTGGTTAAATAAAGGTGAAATAAAAAAAAATACAAATAAAATGTGTAATAGAGAATACAGCCGGGAGGCAGGCAGCGCCTGGAGTGTGTTGTAGGAATCCATCTAGGAGCTAGGCTAAGCATACGTCAGGGGGGGCATGAGTCTTCTACACTGGAGGATGCTGCTGCTGGGTGTTAAGCTACGTCCCAAATGGGACCCTATTCCCTATATATTGTAATACTTTTTGATCAGTAGTCCACTATGTAGGGAATAGGGTGTCAGTTCGGACGCAGGCATCCTCTGAGGAGATTTCAAGGGAGGGGAAATGTGGAAAATGTGTACAATTTGCTAAAGCTATAAGAAGCTTGATCAGTCTAAGCATTTTGGGGATGTGTGAAGCATCTTGATGAGCAGGGCATCTCTGTGCCTGTGATAGTGCTGAACAGACAATGTTTTGGGCCCCCGCAACGTCATCAACAGATAGCTAGCTGACAGAAAAATACAAATGCACCCCTCTGGCTTCGGCACACTCCTGATGAATGTATGTACTCTATGGAAGCGTGTGATGTTTCTAAATGTCAGACGTCTAAAAAATAATCTTCTCTCATAGACACACACTACTCTTGCGGGCATTCTGTAAGGAAATCTTAATAAAAGCTCAGTTTAACTCAATGCCTGTCAGAGTCGCACATTTCAGATTTTTTATTTCAAGTGGAGCTACTGTATTCAAAGGATCCTAATGTTTCTATACAGTCATTTTGAATACATACAGGAGAGTATCTTTACATGCACAACTAAACTCATTCCATGCCTCTGGCTTGACTGGGGTTGGATGAAAGTGAATTGCTACTACACATGAATAATGTCATCACAGATCTAAAATAACCAACCCTGGTAGACAAAAAGGGCTTGCTTTCATATGCACTGTGTCCATATTAGGAAAGCCTAAGAGTCACAAGGATGTCCTAATATGGACACCGTACCCAGGAATAATCTATAGTCAATGAAAGATCTATGGAAGACCAACCTTGATAGACAAAGTGAAAGCCCTTAGACGTCTCCGGGCCGACCGTGCTGAACTTGATGGTTATCTGGTTGCCCGTGCTCAAGGGTAGAGACTCTCCTGAAGAAAGAAAGAAAGAAATTACAGATGTCAATGATCAATCAAACACAATTTACAACTCCACCGAACACAAACATTTCACAGGACGAAACTGAGGTTATTCTTCTGATTAATGTGTACAGATGTGAAATCTTAATTTTACCAGTTTCTCACAGCAGGAAAATAATACTGCAGAAACAAGAAATTGTAATTATTATGTGGATTATAATTAATGGACAGTTTTGTATGGGTTGATACACTTTTAGTTAGGATAAATCAAGTTTGACATTTTAAAGTGGAAATTACAAACTTTAGAATCCTTTTTAAACCTCGAATACACTACAATTTGCATTTCCTGCTGAGCAGGAAAAATCTCTGCGACAAAAGAGTGATCAAATTAAGATAGCACATCTGTAGGTTGGCTGTCCAACAACTGATGATCCGACCCAGTCACAGATCAAGGTATCAGAGTCCATTGGATTAATCAATCGCTTTGATCTCCAATCTGGCATTGTTTAACAGCCTTTCAGTGCTGAACCAATCAGCTGCTGGTTCAATGTTATATCTGAACAAGACATTAACAAGGGCTTTGCTTTGATAGGAGGCATCTTATTGATTGCCAACTCCAGTCAAACCCCAACTCCAGTCAAACCAGAGGCCCTTTCATCCTTCTTCTTCTTCTTCTTCTTCTTCTTCTTCTTCTTCTTCTTCTTCTTCTTCTTCTTCTTCTTCTTCTCAGTTTCTCTGGCACTGTCGTGGTCTTATCCACGGGGGAAATGTACAGCCTTGTATCAGCACTTACCTCTTTGTCAAGAGCATATGGTCAAGTGTTGCTGATTACATGGTACACACTGGTCCGCAACCATGTCATTTTCCATCCGTAATATACACACACATGCGCACACACATGCAGGCCTGCGCACACTACACACACACACACACACACACACGCACGCATGCACGCAAGGCTCAACAGCTCAGCATAAGTGAGGGTATGGACCCAAGGGAACAGATGCTTTTGATAAATATAATAACTATAGGTACAGTAAATGTGGGGGAAACGTAGGCTGGGGGAAGTGTGTGGAACCATCATAGGGATCTGTCTTTCTCTTTGTGTAGCTCGGGGTTCTCACAGTTCATTTGAGATTTTTATGGAACGTGAATGTGGTGTACTGGGATTTTGATACAGAGTGGTGCTGGAGACTAAAGTGATAGTGAAAAATAGGGTTGAATGTGTGACTAATGCATGGCCCTTCGGATGTGGCTACAAAGCCCTTTTTTACAGTTGTCACAAAGTGCTTTTACAATAAACCAGCCCCTCAAAGAGCAAGCAGCAGCACATGTGACAAAAGGAAAAACTGAACAACAGGAACTTCAGTTCAGTTGCTGCTGCTGCTGACATGTCTGTCGTTCTGCTGCTGACATGTCTGTCGTTCTGCTGCTGACATGTCTGTCGTTCTGCTGCTGACATGTCTGTCGTTCTGCTGCTGACATGTCTGTCGTTCTGCTGCTGACATGTCTGTCGTTCTGCTGCTGACATGTCTGTCGTTCTGCTGCTGACATGTCTGTCGTTCTGCTGCTGACATGTCTGTCGTTGTGTTGTGTTGCTTGCTCTTTGTATTACCTGAGTGGGAGCCAGAGAGAGAAGACAGGAGTGGAGACTGCTGCGTAGGCCCATCATAAATGTCCACAACATCGTTGAGTGACGTCTGGAACAAGACAAACTGCCCGAACAGCACTGAGAGAGAGAGAGAGAGAGAGAGAGAGAGAGAGAGAGAGAGAGGATTGAAGTGTGAAACTAAACAAAAATATTAACAAACAAGCTAACACCATTGTGTTAACATAATTTCACAGGCGTACTGTTATATACGGTGGCCAAAGAAAATGCATGAGAGCTTTATGGACCCCCCTGAAGCCAGTAAGCCTAGTGTCAGCATATAGAAGGTACTAAAGCACGGCAAAATAGATCATAAACGTGTCTTTATACAATTACTGTTTTGTCAACTGCTCCTCCTCTCTTTAGCGACGAGCATATTGAGATGCTTTATATTTTATTTATTGTGCTAATAACAACACAAAAGTACATCATTATTCTTCATTACCACAGCAGTGACCTTAAAACTGAAGCAAGGACTTCCCGAGGTAACAGGACTGTATGTTTATTTAAATATTTTAATTGGAAACCTCTCGGGGACCATTCTCTTTGTGTTCGGCGCGAAGCCGCAATAAACTGGTGCACCCTGGGTGCTACCTCTCCACTGTACACAGTAATAAAGAAGTATCCTAATTTAGCCTCCCTTTGAGCGCGTCATTGTGAAGGCAGAAAAACTGATTACCCATCCAACTCAATAGCATTACAAAACTCTACTGTACTTGCCCTAAATTGTTACGAAATGAAAATGTTCTGGTGAGACTACTTCTTCTCGGGAGAAACAGTATGTTGTAAAGGTGTCCGCATACATAGGTTCAGTTTGTTCCTAGCAGAACTTGGCTAGGCGAAGTGACCGTCCGTGCTCGCACACTCCCTAAAGACCTTCGCTTGAAAAAAGCGCCAATATTACTGTTGTTTTCCCTCTTGAGCCACCGCAGCAACAACATAGCCAGAAACACTTCCTTATAATAGTTTGAATTGATCTAAGATAAATCAAGAAATCTGTCAATCATTTTGACGTTGTTGTAGAGGAGGTCTTAGTCGCTTAATTTGACATCTAACTAAGATGTTTGGTGAAGTATTTCTCAAGTGAAAGAATTAGATTGAAAACTAGTTGCCTCTCGTTGACTGACAACACTTCATGTTCCCACTCCTACTAGGAGTAGTACTGTTGACCAATCACAGACGAAGGGGCGTAGACTTCGAACCCCAGGCTGTAGTGGCGCCTCAGCACTGCAGTGCAGTGCTTTTGACCGCTGCACCACCCAGGACCCTTTTAGATCACAATGAATGTCATTGGACAGGGGGGGAGCTGATCCTAATCTGGCGTACTTGATACATACAGTACGACCCCTGATGTCTAACACACAGGTACATTTGAATTGCAACAATCCATCTTTATCCTTATGGAAAAATATCACCGATTTGATGTATTTAAACAGAAACTTAGGAATGCAGTGATTTGCAGAGATGTTTTAGCCAAGTTTAGATGAGTGTTTACTAAAAACACATTTGAATTGTATGCATGAGTAACAGGAGATAAGTGTCCTCGACTCCTACTTTGTTTTGTTTTACCCCATATGTAACTCTGTGTTGTTGTTTTTATCGCACTGCTTTGCTTTATCTTGGCCAGGTCGCAGTTGTAAATGAGAACTTGTTCTCAACTGGCTTACCTGGTTAAATAAAGGTGAAATAAATAAAAAAAGTAAAAAATAATCAGGATATTGGAAAACACATATACACACGTTGTACCATTATTGTTGTGCCTTTATTCATGAGCTGCTGAAGAACAAATGTCCCAAATGCCACCCTATTTGCTATATAGTGCACTCGTTTTTGCCAGAGCCCTATGGTCAAAAGTACTGGACTAAAAAGGGAATATGTTGGCATTTGTATTTGTATTTATTATGGATCCCCATTAGATGCTGCCAAGGCAGCAGCTACTCTTCCTGGGGTCCAAACACATTAAAGCACTTACATTACATATAAAACAAAAGATAAAACAGTACATCATATAACATTATTACACCACTACATATCTACAATACAAAATGTATAATACCACCATACAACAATATTACAATGTACGTGTGTGTAGAGTGCGTGTGCTAGCGCTTGTGTGCGTATGCGTGTGTCTGTACCTTTGTGTGTGTTGCTTCACAGTCCCCGCTGTTCCATAAGGTGTATTTTTACCTGTTTTTAAAATCTGATTCTACTGCTTGCATCAGTTACCTGATATAGAATAGAGTTCCATGTAGTCATGGCTCTATGTAGTACTGTGTGCCTCGCATTGTCTGTTTTGGACTTGGGGATTGTGATGAGACCTCTTGTGGCATGTTTTGTGGGGTATGCATTGGTATCCGAGCTGTGTGCTAGTAGTTTAAACAGACAGCTCGGAACATTCAGCTTGTCAACACTTCTTACAAAAACAAGTAGTGATGAAGTCAATCTCTCTTCCACTTTGAGCCATGAGAGATTGACATGCATATCATTAATGTTAGCTCTCCGTGTACTTTTAAGGGCCAGCCGTGCTGCCCTGTTCTGAGCCAATTGTAATTTTCCTAAGTCCCTCTTTGTGGCATCTGACCACACCACTGAACAGTAGTCTATGTGCGACAAAACTAGGGCCTGTAGGACCTGCCTTGTTGATAGTGTTGTTAAGAAGGCAGAGCAGCGCTTTATTATGGACAGACTTCTCCCCATCTTAGCTACTGTTGTATTTGGGATGCAACCAGAGTGAATCATAAGTCATTACTGTGAATGTTTCCCCTACTGTAGATTCTAGAACTCCCCCTGGCCCTAGATTCTAGAACTCACCCTGGTCCTAAATTCTAGCACTCCCCCTGGCCCTAGATTCTAGAACTCCCCTGGCCCTAGTTCTAGAACTCCCCCTGTCCCTAGATTCTAGAACTCCCCCTGTCCCTAGATTCTAGAACTCCCCCTGTCCCTAGATTCTAGAACTCTCCCTGTCCCTAGATTCTAGAACTCCCCCTGTCCCTAGATTCTAGAACTCCCCCTGGCCCTAGATTCTAGAACTCCTCCTGTCCCTAGATTATAGAACTCCCCCTGCCCCTAGATTATAGAACTCCCCCTGTGCCATATGCATATGATAATAGAAACAATACAACAAGATGAAGAGGAGCCGGAAGTCCTTCCAGTATTATCCATCAGTTTGTTCTGCATTGCAGTGTAAACAGAGCCAACACAGTTAACACATCTGATGAACACATTTAATAACGCAGGCTGAGAGATATGTTAACTATCAAGGCAACACATCTGTGTTACATGATAAGAAACATAGACCTATAGTTTTAGTGAGAGAAGAGCTGCGATCTACGATCCTGTTTTAATGCCATTGCGTTTGGGGAGAGTCAAATTTTTTACAGTGTGGGGAGAAGTCCAACAGCAATGCATTAAATTGTCAGAATTTGCAACAGTCGTGATACTGTACACACACATATCTCCCTCCCTAAATCATACCACTGGCAACCCCAGCCTTCCACTCCAATACTGGGCCAGAGTAAGTCAACTGAACCAAACTCAACCCAGCCTTCCACCAATACTGGGCCAGAGTAAGTCAACTGAACCAAACTGAACCCCAGCCTTCCACTCCAATACTGGGCCAGAGTAAGTCAACTGAACCAAACTCAACCCCAGCCTTCCACTCCAATACTGGGCCAGAGTAAGTCAACTGAACCAAACTCAACCCCAGCCTTCCACTCCAATACTGGGCCAGAGTAAGTCAACTGAACCAAACTCAACCCCAGCCTTCCACTCCAATACTGGGCCAGAGTAAGTCAACTGAACCAAACTCTGGGGAAAAGCTTCACCAGGGAATGTGCTTTGTTGAACAGAACAGAGAGAACAGAGACCATGAGCCCTGTGCAGTGAGGAATGTTTTTAATGCTTCAACTGTTTCAGGGGTTTTGGCAGGACACTGCTGCAGTTGGCTGGCAGAGAGACCATGATCCATGTACAGTCTCCTGGGAGGCTGACTTCATCTACTGCAGACCGTACTGTACACTGGCACAGTTTTATGTGTTGGAGTGATGCATGTGTTTTGGGGAGTTGTCCCAGATGCAATATTCAGTAAATACCTGACATTCTACAGAAAATTCCTCTCATGATTACGACTTCTAATGTCTTGCACTCGAATGTCTTGCAATGTTAGAAGAAATGTTGCTGCCAATGGCAACCAGATTTGTTTGTACTAATAGAGTAGCACAACTTACAGTACGTACGCCATGGAGCCAGAGGAGGACTGAGTCCCTGTACGCCATGGAGCCAGAGGAGGACTGAGTCCCTGTACGCCATGGAGCCAGAGGAGGACTGAGTCCCTGTACGCCATGGAGCCAGAGGAGGACTGAGTCCCTGTACGCCATGGAGCCAGAGGAGGACTGAGTCCCTGTACGCCATGGAGCCAGAGGAGGACTGAGTCCCTGTACGCCATGGAGCCAGAGGAGGACTGAGTCCCTGTACGCCATGGAGCCAGAGGAGGACTGAGTCCCTGTATGCCTGGCAACAGATCACCCTATGGTTTGTGATGTTGTTCAAATTTCAGACCCGTTCGTAATAATAGAAAAAGCACTCGAACATCTGAGTTTGCCAGTATCACTTAGTTTATTTAAGTCTACGTATCAGAATATTGGCCTTCGTCAGAAGCTTTGGGAGCTTTTGTGACCCATTCCTCATAGAAATATGTTTCAGTGTGTACACTAGTTAAGGACACTAGTCTTTCAGGGTGAGGACATATTTAAGTTGAAGCATTACATTTGTAAGGGCTGAGTCAAAGACACATTTTGAATTAGAGCTACTGTATACCACCTCAAAGTCATGTTTATACATAGCCTACATATTTGGCTACAAAGCCAACTGCCTGACGATGATATTCAAGCAGAGAGCCAAGCGCTTCGTTTCACAGGCAGCTAGGGCGAACCCTGTCTTCCAGTCATAATCTCTCACACACACACACGCCTCCACAAGCACGCACGTACACACACACCGTTGGCACCTCCAGCGCTAAGTACTTCAGCCCACAAGCAGAACAAGTCTGCGTCCCAAAAGACACCCTATTCCCTATGTAGTTCAGTGTAGTACTTTTGACCAGGGCCCATCAGGTGGTCAGAATTAGTGCACTACATACAGTGGGGAAAAAAAGTATTTAGTCAGCCACCAATTTTGCAAGTTCTCCCACTTCAAAAGATGAGAGAGGCCTGTAATTTTCATCATAGGTACACGTCAACTATGACAGTCAAAATGAGGAAAAAAAATCCAGAAAATCATATTGTAGGATTTTTAATGAATTTATTTGCAAATTATGGTGGAAAATAAGTATTTGGTCAATAACAAAAGTTTCTCAATACTTTGTTATATACCCTTTGTTGGCAATGACACAGGTCTAACGTTTTCTGTAAGTCTTCACAAGGTTTTCACACACTGTTGCTGGTATTTTGGCCCATTCCTCCATGCAGATCTCCTCTAGAGCAGTGATGTTTTGGGGCTGTCGCTGGGCAACACAGACTTTCAACTCCCTCCAAAGATTTTCAATGGGTTGAGATCTGGAGACTGGCTAGGCCACTCCAGGACCTTGAAATGCTTCATACGAAGCCACTCCTTCGTTGCCCGGGCGGTGTGTTTGGGATCATTGTCATGCTGAAAGACCCAGCCACGTTTCATCTTCAATGCCCTTGCTGATGGAAGGAGGTTTTCACTCAAAATCTCACGATACATGGCCCCATTCATTTTTTCCTTTACACGGAGCAGTCGTCCTGGTCCCTTTGCAGAAAAATAGCCCCAAAGCATGATGTTTCCACCCCCATGCTTCACAGTAGGTATGGTGTTCTTTGGATGCAACTCAGCATTCTTTGTCCTCCAAACACGACGAGTTGAGTTTTTACCAAAAAGTTATATTTTGGTTTCATCTGACCATATGACATTCTCCCAATCCTCTTCTGGATCATCCAAATGCACTCTAGCAAACTTCAGACGGGCCTGGACATGTACTGACTTAAGCAGGGGGACACGTCTGGCACTGCAGGATTTGAGTCCCTGGCGGCGTAGTGTGTTACTGATGGTAGGCTTTGTTACTTTGGTCCCAGCTCTCTGTAGGTCATTCACTAGGTCCCCCCGTGTGGTTCTGGGATTTTTGCTCACCGTTCTTGTGATCATTTTGACCCCACGGGGTGAGATCTTGCGTGGAGCCCCAGATCGAGGGAGATTATCAGTGGTCTTGTATGTCTTCCATTTCCTAATAATTGCTCCCACAGTTGATTTCTTCAAACCAAGCTGCTTACCTATTGCAGATTCAGTCTTCCCAGCCTGGTGCAGGTCTACAATTTTGTTTCTGGTGTCCTTTGTCAGCTCTTTGGTCTTGGCCATAGTGGAGTTTGGAGTGTGACTGTTTGAGGTTGTGGACAGGTGTCTTTTATACTGATAACAAGTTCAAACAGGTGCCATTAATACAGGTAACGAGTGGAGGACAGAGAAGCCTCTTAAAGAAGAAGTTACAGGTCTGTGAGAGCCAGAAATCTTGCTTGTTTGTAGGTGACCAAATACTTATTTTCCACCTTAATTTGCAAATAAATTCATAAAAAATCCTACAATGTGATTTTCTGGAAAAAACATTCTCAATTTGTCTGTCATAGTTGAAGTGTACCTATGATGAAAATTACAGGCCTCTCTCATCTTTTTAAGTGGGAGAACTTGCACAATTGGTGGCTGACTAAATACTTTTTTCCCCCACTGTATGGAATAGGGTGTCATTTGGAACACAGGCCTAAACACCTGGCTCAGCACTATTTCAGCACTATTGTTCGACACACAGACCTCCGCCGCATGAGATTGCCCTTTCCCAAACGCGTCTCGCTCACTCAACACACTCTGACAGATGCTTACGAGGTTATATGGAAATGAAACCGATGATTAGTTCAGATTCCCTTTCCTTTTCCCCCTGTTAAGATTTATCTCTAAAAGACCTTGCTGCTCCTGTTTCTTTTCTCTGTGTCTTTTCTGTTTCTTTTCTCTTTTTCTCCAGCTGATGGTGTCTTAGACTGTGGTTGGAACACATTTCTGTTTCATCCAGTTCTTTAAGGGACACAGGGAGAAATCAGTCATTTCCAGTCCCAGGGACATGTACTAGTCTGTGGCGACCTAAATGCCAGAACTGGACAAGAACCTGACACCCTCAGCACACAGGGGGACAAACACCTACCTGGATGTGACAGCATTCCCTCCCCCATATGCCCCACTAGGCACAACTACGACAACATAACCAACAAAAATGGGTCACAACTCCTGCAGCTCTGTTAGGTACAGTTGAAGTCGGAAGTTTACATACACTTAGGTTGGAGTCATTAAAACTCGATTTTCAACCACTCCACAAATTTCTTGTTAATAAACTATAGTTTTGGCAAGTCAGTTAAGACATCTACTTTGTGCATGAAACAAGTCATTTTTCCAACAATTGTTTACAGACAGATTATTTCACTTATAATTCACTGTATCACTCAATTTTTGACTCAATTTGGCATGAGGGTCAACTATACAAATTGATGGAAAGCGGTGTTGGGGATAAAAACATTCAACATTATACAATCCATGTACACAAACAACAAGTGTGCGGTTGAAATTGGCAAAGAACACACACATGTCTTTCCACAGGGCCGTGGGGTGAGATAGGGATGCAGCTTGAGCCCCACCCTCTTCAACATATACAGTACCTAGAGCACACAAAAAACGATATATACCTCGGTCTAAACATCAGCACCACAGGTAACTTCCAAAAAGCTGTGAGACAAGGCAAGAAGGGCTTTCTACTCCATCAAAATGAACATAAAATTCAACATACCAATTAGGATCTGGCTAAAAAATACTTGAATCAGTTATAGAACCCATTGCCCTTTATGGTTGTGAGGTCTGGGGTCCGCTCACCAACCAAGAATTCACAAAATGGGACAAACACCAAATTGAGACTGCATGCAGAATTCTGCAAAAATGTCCTCTGTGTACAACTTAAAACACCAAATAATGCATGCAGAACAGAATTAGGCGGATACCTGCTAATTATACAAATCCAGAAAAGAGCTGTTAAATTCTACAACCACCTAAAAGGAAGCAATTCCCAAACCTTCCATAACAAAGCCATCACCTACAGAGAGATGGACCTGGAGAAGAGTCCCCTAAGCAAGCTGGTCCTGGGGCTCTGTTCACAAACACAAACAGAGCCCCAGGACAGCAACACAATTAGACCCAACCAAATCATGAGAAAACAAAAAGAGAATTACTTGACACATTGGAAAAGATTAACAAAAAAACAGAGCAAACTAGAATGCTATTTGGCCCTAAACAGAGACTACACAGTGGCAGAATACCTGGACACTGTGACTGACCCAAAATTAAACTTTGACTATGTACAGACTCAGTGAGCATAGCCTTGCTATTGAGAGAGGCTGCTGTAGTCTGACCTGGCTCTCAAGAGAAGACAGGCTATGTGCACACTGCCCACAAAATGAAGTGGAAACTGAGCTGCACTTCCTAACCTCCTGCCAAATGTATGACCATATTAGAGACACATATTTCCCTCAGATTACACAGATCCACAAAGAATTTGAAAACAAATCCAATTTTGATAAACTCCCATATCTATTGGATGAAATACCACACTGTGCCATCACAGCAGCAATATTTGTGACCTGTTGCCACAAGAAAAGGGCAACCAGTGAAGAACAAACACCATTGTAAATACAACCCATATTTATGTTTATTTATTTTCCCTTTCGTACTTTAACTATTTGCACATCATTACAACACTGTATATAGCCATACTATGACATTAGAAATGTCTATGTTCCTTTGGAACTCTTGTGAATGTAATGTCTACTGTTCATTTTTATTGTTTATTTCACTTTTGTTTGTTTGTTTGAGAGAGAGAGAGAGAGAGAGAGAGAGAGAGAGAGAGAGAGAGAGAGAGAGAGAGAGAGAGAGAGAGAGAGAGAGAGAGAGAGAACAAAAACATACTTTGTCTACAACGCAAAACCCCAAACAGTGCATACAGACCAGAATTTGGACTTCACCCGCTACTTATCAAAATCCAGAAGAGAGCTGTTAAATTCTATAACCACCTAAAAGGAAGCGATGCCCACACATCCCACCACAAAGCCCTCACCTACAGAGAGATTAACCTGGAGAAGAGTCTCTGGGGCTTTGTTCACAAACAAAAACAAACCCCACAGAGCCCTCGGACAGAAACACATTTAGACCCAACCAAATTATGAGAATGCAAAACTATTTGACACATATCAACCAAAAAACAGAGCAAATTGGAATGCTATCTGGCCCTAAACAGAGAGTACACAGTGGCAGAATACCTTACCACTGTGAAATCCTTGACTATGTACAGACTCAGTGAGTATAGCCTTGCTATTGAGAGAGGCCGCCATAGGCAGACCTGGCTTTTGAGAGAAGATATGTGCCCACTGCCCACAAAAAAGGTGGAAACTGAGCTGCACTTCCTAACCTCCTGCCAAATGTATGACCACATTAGAGACACATATTTCCCACAGATCACACAGACCCACAAATAATTTCTCTCTCTCTCCCTATTTCTCTATTTCTGAGTGTTGGGTGTGTTTTGGATGGGCTGAGTCGTAGCCTATAAGAGCCTCCTGTCTGTGCCTTGTCTCATCCTCACATTAACATTCAGTCCATCTGCAGGATTTGGAGCCTGGCATCGCTCTCTCTTTGCAGGAAGCAGTAATCAGTAATCAGTCTGTGTGTTGTACACTCCACCCTCTCCACCAGAGGAAGGCCCTGGCCCCCAGGGGCCCCACAGTGTCAACAGGGGCCCTCGACAGGCTTCTGAGTCCCAGAATCAGACCCAGATCAGATCCTCAGACAGAAGGGACAGACATGGTGGTAACTGTAGCAGCCGTAGGCTGTGTCCCAAATGGCACCATATTCCCTACAGTGAGGGAAAAAAGTATTTGATCCCCTGCTGATTTTGTATGTTTGCCCAATGACAAAGAAATGATCAGTCTATAATTTTAATGGTAGGTTTATTTGAACAGTGAGAGACAGAATAACAACAAAAGAATCCAGAAAAACGCATGTAAAAAATGTTATAAATTGATTTGCATTTTAATGAGGGAAATAAGTTAACAAACAGATCACCGACCATTTCGAATTCCACTGTACCTTCTCCGCTATGCAATCTGGTTTCCGAGCTGGTCATGGGTGCACCTCAGCCACGCTCATGGTCCTAAATTATATTATAACCGCGATCGATGAAAGACAGTACTGTGCAGCCATCTTCATTGAACTGGCCAAGGCTTTTGACTCTGTCAATCACCACATTCTTATTGGCAGACTAAATAGCCTTGGTTTCTCAAATGACTGCCTCGCCTGGTTCAACAACTACTTCTCAGATAGAGTTCAATGTGTCAAATCGAAGGGCCTGTTGTTTGGAACTCTGGCAGTCTCTATGGGGGTGCCACAGGGTTCAATTCTAGGGCCGACTCTATTCTCTGTGTATATCAATGATGTCGCTCTTGTTGCTGGTGACTCTCAGATCCACCTCTACGCAGACGACACCATTTTGTATACATCTGGCCCTTCATTGGACACTGTGTTAACAAACCTCCAAACGAGCTTCAATGCCATACAACACTCCTTCTGTGGCCTCCAAATGCTCTTAAACGCTAGTAAAACTAAATGCATGCTCTTCAATCGAACGCTGCTTGCACCCGCCCGCCCGACTAGAATCACTACTCTCGGCGGGTCTGACTTAGAAAATGTGGACAACTACAAATACCTAGGTGTCTGGTTAGACCGTAAACTCTCCTTCCAGACTCACATTAAGCATCTCCAATCCAAAGTTAAATCTAGAATCGGCTTCCTGTTTCGCAACAAAACATGCCATCGTAAAACGGACTATCCTACATATCCTTGACTTCGGCGATGTCATTTACAAAATAGCTTCCAACACTCAACTCAGCAAATTGGATGTAGTCTATCACAGTGCCATCCGTTTTGTCACCAAAGCCCCATATACTACCCACCATTGTGACCTGTACGCTCTCGTTGGTTGGCCCTCACTACATATTCGTCGCCAAACCCACTGGCTCCAGGTCATCTTTTTTTTTTTTTTTTATC
This sequence comes from Coregonus lavaretus, assembly GCF_964263955.1. Classification (NCBI taxonomy): domain Eukaryota; kingdom Metazoa; phylum Chordata; class Actinopteri; order Salmoniformes; family Salmonidae; genus Coregonus; species Coregonus lavaretus. Next base: position 11,486 of record NW_028160972.1, on the reverse strand, counting down.
TGTAAATCACTGCTAGGCAAATCCCCACCTTATCGTAGCTCATTGGTCATCATAGCAACACCCACCTGTAGTATGCGTTCCAGCAGGTATATCTCACTGGTCATCCCCAAAGCAAACACCTCCTTTGGCCGCCATTCCTTCCAGTTCTCTGCTGCAAATGACTGGAACAAACTACAAATATCTCTGAAGCTGGAGACACTTATCTCCCTCATTAACTTTAAGCATCAGTTGTCAGAGCAGCTTACCGATCACTGTACCTGTACACAGCCCATCTGTAATTAGCCCACCCAACTACCTCATCCCCATATTGTTATTTACATTGTTATTTATTTTGCTCATTTGCACCCCAGTATCTCTATTTGCACATCATCTTCTGCACATCTATCACTCCAGTGTTAATACTATATTGTAATTATTTTGCACTATGGCCTATTTATTTTCTTACCTCCATAACTTACTACATTTGCACACACTGTATATAGATTTTCTATTTTCTATTGTGTTATTGACTGAACGTTTTTGTTTATTCAATATGTAACTCTGTGTTGTTGTTGTTTTTATCGCACTGCTTTGCTTTATCTTGGCCAGGTCGCAGTTGTAAATGAGAACTTGTTCTCAACTGGCTTACCTGGTTAAATAAAGGTGAAATAAAAAAATAAATTTAAAAAACTTGGGCCTTCCGAATGGCGCAGCGGTGTAAGAGACTGAATTACAGTCTGCTTGAGGCGTCACTACAACCGGCCCTGAACGGGAGTCCCATAGGACGACGCACAATTGGCTCAGCGTCGTCTGGGTTAGGGGAGGGTTTGGCCGGGGGGGACTTATTTGGCTCATCGCACTCTAGCGACTCCTTGTGGCGGGCTGGGCACCTGCAGGCTGACTCGGTCATCAGTTGAGCAGTGTTTCCTCCGACGCATTGGTACAGCTGGCTTCCGGGTTATGCGGGCGGGTGTTAAGAAGCGCGGTTTGGCGGGTCATGTTTCAGAGGACGCATTACTTGACCTTTGCCTCCTGAGCCCGTTGAGGAGTTGCAGCGATGAGACAAGATCAAAATTGGGGAGAAAAAGGGGGCAAAATACCCCCACAAAAAAAATAATCAACTTGAAATCAACAACAAATTTCAAGTAATTGGATTTAGGTTAAAGGTTGGGTGAAAAAAGGATGAAATGCCCTTACGTTGAGATTTTTTTTTACAATCCAATCAGTTTTCCATGCTGATTCAAAGTCTTCACATTGATTTTCTGTCTCCTTCCTTGGATACCGCATTTCCACCTTAGGTGTGGAGATGGAGGGAGATCGCATTTCAGCCGTGCATAATTGGCCGACTCCAACCACGGTTAAAGAGGTGCAGCGCTTCCTTGGCTTTGCCAACTACTATCAGAAGTTTATCCGGGGCTTTGGCAAGGTCACAGCTCCCATTACCTCCCTGTTGAAGGGTGGGCCGCCCCGGCTCCGCTGGTCTGCTGAGGCTGACCTGGCCTTCAGCAAACTGCGGGGTCTGTTCACCTCAGCCCCAGTACTGGCCCACCCCGATTCATCACTACCGTTCGTAGTGGAGGTGGATACGTCCGATGTTGGGATAGGAGCTGTCCTGTCTCAACGCTCGGGTACACCACCCAAGCTCCGCCCCTGTGCGTTCTTCTCAAAGAACCTCAGCCCGGCGGAGCAGAACTACGGCGTTGGTGATCGGGAGCTGTTGGCTGTTGTCTGAGCCTTGACCATGTGGAGGCATTGGCTCGAGGGGGCAAAACACCCTTTCCTCGTCTGGATGGACCACCGTAACCTGGAATACATCCGGGCAGCGAGGAGGCTGAATCCTCACCAGGCCAGGTGGGCCCTATTCTTCACCCGGTTTGACTTCACTCTATCATACATCCCGGGTACAAAGAATGTGAAGGCAGACGCACTGTCCCGGCTGTATGACACAGAGGAGAGGCCCAGCGACAACACCCCCATACTGCCGGCCTCCTGCATTGTGGCACCGGTAGTATGGGCGATGGACACGGATATAGAGCAGGCATTACGCACAGATCCATCTCCACCTCAGTGTCCAGCTGGGCTGCGGTACGTGCCTGCTCTTATCCGTGATCGTCTGATCTTCTGGGCACACACGTCCCCCTCCTCTGGTCACCCAGGTATCGGTCGTACAGTGCGCTGCCTGACCGGAAAATACTGGTGGCCTACCTTGGCTAAGGACGTGAGGGTGTATGTCTCCTCCTGCTCAGTGTGCGCCCAGAGTAAGGCACCTAGGCACCTCCCAGCTGGTAAGTTACAACCTTTACCAGTTCCACAACGACCATGGTCTCACCTAAGTGTTGATTTTCTAACTGATCTTCCCCAAGGTAACACCACCATCCTGGTCGTTGTGGACCGCTTTTCTAAAGCCTGCCGCCTCCTTCCTCTGCCCGGTCTCCCCACGGCTCTGCAAACTGCGGAGGCCCTGTTTACACACGTTTTCCAGCACTACGGGGTACCAGAGGATATAGTGTCTGACCAAGGTCCCCAGTTCACGTCCAAGGTCTGGAAGGCGTTCATGGAACGTCTGAGGGTCTCGGTCAGCCTGACCTCTGGGTTCCACCCCGAGAGTAATGGGCAGGTGGAATGGGTAAATCAGGACGTGGGTAGGTTCCTGCGGTTCTACTGCCAAGACCGGCCGGGGGAGTGGTCGGTGTTCTTGCCATGGGCAGAATATTTCTGCCACTCCTTCACTAACCTAACACCTTTCCAGTGTGTTCTAGGTTACCAACCGGTTCTGGCACCGTGGCACCAGAGCCAGACCGAGGCTCCTGCGGTGGATGACTGGTTTCGGTGCGAAGGAGACGTGGGATGCTGCCCACGTTCACCTCCAATGCGCCGTGCGTCGTCAGAAGGCCAACGCTGACCGTCATCGCCCCCGTCTTTGTACCGGGGGATCGGGTCTGGCTCTCGACCCGGAATCTGCCCCTCTGCCTGCCCTGCCGGAAGCTGAGCCTGCGGTTTGTGGGGCCGTTCAAAGTCCTGAGGAGAGTCAACGAGGTCACTTATAGGTTATTACTTCCCCCTGATTACCGTATTAACCCCTCGTTTCATGTGTCTCTCCTCAGGCCGGTGGTAGCTGGTCCGCTCCAGGAGTCTGAGGTGCGGGAGGTCCCTCCACCTCCTTTGGACATTGAGGGGGCTGTTCCATCCTGGATTCGAGGCGTCGGGTGGGGGGCCTTCAGTACCTCGTGGAGTCGGAGGGGTACGGTCCGGAGGAACGGTGCTGGGTCCCGGTGAGGGATATCCTCGATCCCTCCATGTTACGGGATTTCCACCATCCGGCTCGCACTGCTCCGCGTCCTCCTGGCCATCCCCGAGGCCGGGGTCGGTGCGCTGCTGGAGCCGCGCGTCAAGGTGGGGGGGGGGTACTGTCACGACTTCCGCCGAGGCTGCCTCCCCTCCTTAGCTACTGCCGATCCATTTATCATCACTCCATTTGTCTTGTCTTCAATCACACACACCTGGTCCTTATTCCCTCATTAGTCATTGTATAAGTGTTCCCTCTGCTTCCTTGTCTGTGTGGGTGATAGTTTATTGTGGAGGTTAGTGAAGCTCGGTGGAGCTTGTGTATTTTGTATCGACGGGAGTATTTCCCGTGTGCCTTGTATTTTCCAGTGCGCCTGTTTTGTGCCCTGGAGTGTGTTTGACGCATTTCTGCGTAAACCTGTATTTTGCGGATTAAAGCCTGTTATTCTGTGATTTATCCTCCTGTGCCTGACTCCTTCAAAACCAACTCATCACAATTTTTTGGTACACTTCCCCAGATCTGTGCCTCGACACAATCCTGTCTCGGAGCTCATGGCTTGGTTTTTGCTCTGACATGCACTGTCAACTGTGGGACCTTATATAGACAGTTGTGTGCCTTTCCAAATCATGTCCAATCAATTGAATTTATCACAGGTGGACTCCAATGAAGTTGTAGAAACATCTCAAGGATGATCAATGGAAACAGGATGCACCTGAGCTCAATTTCGAGTCTCATAGCAAAGGGTCTGAATACTTATGTAAATAAGGTATTTCTGTTTTTTGTATTTAATACATTTGCAAACATTTCTAAAAACCTGTTTTCGCTTTGTCACTATGGGGTATTGTGTGTAGATTGCTGAGGATTTTTAATTTATTTAATCCATTTTAGAATAACTGTGTAACGTAACAAAACGTAGAAAAAGTCAAGGTGTCGGAATACTTTCCGAATGCACTGTATCGTTAAGCAATCATATACACAAGAGGTAGTTCACCATGGTGATTTCAGCATGGCTGTGCTGCCATCAAATGCACTCATTTGCAAGAACTGATGTGTCCTTGGATTTAGATGTCCAAAAAGTCTGGACCAGCATTTAAAATCCACTGATGCCATTGAAATACACCGAAATCATCATAATCTGAAATTAATAATTAATCACATTAATAATTTACGATCCATGACTAAAACCAATACATATTTCATCTGCCCCTTTTTCAGTTGCTCTTTAGATAATGACATCACAACGGAACAAAGACAATAAAGGACATATTATTTGATTACCGTCCACAGTGGCAAGCCACCACAGGGGTGTGACATCCAGGCATAATAGCCAAACACTTTACCATGCTCTTAGAGCATTTCCTTCTCCCCTGCCTTCTGTCTTGTCTGTCTCTCGTGTGCTTGCAGACACTTTGCCTTGGGTTATGTTACAGTATGTTTGATGTTTTGCCTCCTCTAGGCTTCCACATCCTTATCCAGTCTGGAGGGACTCACAGGGGAGGGAAGGAACGAGGGAGAGCGAGAGAGAGAGAGAGATCTGATGGAATAGTATAGAAAGAAAGACGGTGCGGGTTGTTCACTGAGAGCTTAGGTCAGCTCACTGTATGCCTTCAGGATACATTAAACAGCAACAGGGAAAGAAAACTGAGCAATAAGTTACTCAAATCTGCTGAATAGAAATTGGATTCTCCCTGAAGCAGTATGGAGCAGCAAGTCTTCTCATCTCACGCTTCTCTGAATGGACTCACAGTCAGATGACAATCATATTAGTGGGATTGCCATCAGTCTCCAGTTTTGCTGGTATATTACAGCTTGGTTTAGTGACTGCATGGTCCTGTGGTCTTTAGCTCAAGCTTTCACAGTAATAGCACTCTGTCTGCAATGGTTAAAGGCTATCTTAACTTTATGAAAACATTGTTACTATTACATTTTAATGAGTCTCAAGACTACTTTATATCACCCATTTTCACATTCTTTCCAGGACTTCAAAGAATCTAATTCATGAGTGGGCCATGAGGGGTCAACAAGACGGATAATTGACTTGCATTAGATATGAAATCTCACTTAATGTATTTTATAATATAAAAACGACTCACACACCATTGTATCACAAACTCATTTTCTTAGTTGTGCCTGTAAGGAGGAGATGCTGTATTGAAAAGGAGAATTAATTAACCTTTTTCAAAGTCAAGAAAGAGAGAGCGAGAAAGTCAACAAGACCAAGACCAAGGGAGATATGGAGGCAGGGAGGTACAGCTATATATAACCTGGTAGATATGGAGGGAGATATGGAGGCAGGGAGGTACAGCTAGATATAACCTGGTAGATATGGAGGGAGATATGGAGGCAGGGAGGTATAGCTAGATATAACCTGGTAGATATGGAGGGAGGTATGGAGGCAGGGAGGTACAGCTAGATATAACCTGGTAGATATGGAGGGAGGTATGGAGGCAGGGAGGTACAGCTAGATATAACCTGGTAGATATGGAGGGAGGTATGGAGGCAGGGAGGTACAGCTAGATATAACCTGGTAGATATGGAGGGAGATATGGAGGCAGGGAGGTACAGCTAGATATAACCTGGTAGATATGGAGGGAGGTATGGAGGCAGGGAGGTACAGCTAGATATAACCTGGTAGATATGGAGGGAGGTATGGAGGCAGGGAGGTACAGCTAGATATAACCTGGTAGATATGGAGGGAGATATGGAGGGAGGGAGGAAGCAGCCTATACCCTTCTAGGTATGGAGGGAGGAGCCTATACCCTGCTAGGTATGGAGGGAGGAGCCTATACCCTGCTAGGTATGGAGGGAGGAGCCTATACCCTGCTAGGTATGGAGGGAGGAGCCTATACCCTGCTAGGTATGGAGGGAGGAGCCTATACCCTGCTAGGTATGGAGGGAGGAGCCTATACCCTGCTAGGTATGGAGGGAGGCATGGAGGGAGGAGCCTATATCCTGCTAGGTATGGAGGGAGGAGCCTATAACCTGCTAGGTAGGGAGGGAGGAGCCTATACCCTGCTAGGTATGGAGGGCGGCATGGAGGGAGGAGCCTATATCCTGCTAGGTATGGAGGGAGGAGCCTATAACCTGGTAGGTAGGGAGGGAGGAAGCAGCCTATACCCTGCTAGGTATGGAGGGAGGAGCCTATACCCTGCTAGGTATGGAGGGAGGAGCCTATACCCTGCTAGGTATGGAGGGAGCAGCCTATACCCTTTTAGGTATGGAGGGAGGAGCCTATACCCTGCTAGGTATGGAGGGAGGCATGGAGGGAGGAGCCTATATCCTGCTAGGTATGGAGGGAGGAGCCTATACCCTGCTAGGTATGGCGGAGGAGCCTATACCCTGCTAGGTATGGAGGGAGGAGCCTATACCCTGCTAGGTATGGAGGAAGGAGCCTATACCCTGCTAGGTAGGGAGGGAGGAAGCAGCCAATACCCTGCTAGGTAGGGAGGGAGGAAGCAGCCTATACCCTGCTAGGTATGGAGGGAGGAGCCTATACCCTGCTAGGTATGGAGGGAGGAGCCTATATCCTGCTAGGTATGGAGGGAGGCATGGAGGGAGGAGCCTATACCCTGCTAGGTAGGGAGGGAGGAAGCAGCCTATACCCTGCTAGGTATGGAGGGAGGTATGGAGGGAGGAGCCTATAGCCTGCTAGGTAGGAAAAGAGGAGCCTATTTACTGCTAGGTATGGAGGAAGGAGCCTATACCCTGCTAGGTATGGAGGAAGGAGCCTATACCCTGCTAGGTATGGCGGAGGAGCCTATACCCTGCTAGGTATGGAGGGAGGAGCCTATACCCTGCTAGGTATGGAGGAAGGAGCCTATACCCTGCTAGGTAGGGAGGGAGGAAGCAGCCAATACCCTGCTAGGTAGGGAGGGAGGAAGCAGCCTATACCGTGCTAGGTATGGAGGGAGGTATGGAGGGAGGATCCTATAGCCTGCTATGTATGGAGGGAGGAACCTATACCATGCTTGGTATGGAGGGAGGAGCTTATACCCTGCTAGGTAGGGAGGGAGGAAGCAGCCTATACCCTGCTAGGTATGGAGGGAGGAGCCTATACCCTGCTAGGTGGGGAGGGAGGAGCCTATACCCTGCTAGGTATGGTGGGAGGAGCCTATACCCTGCTAGGTATGGAGGGAGGAGCCTATACCCTGCTAGGTATGAAGGGAGGAAGCAGCCTATACCCTGCTAGGTATGGAGGGAGGAGCCTATACCCTGCTAGGTATGGAGGGAGGAGCCTATATCCTGCTAGGTATGGAGGGAGGCATGGAGGGAGGAGCCTATACCCTGCTAGGTAGGGAGGGAGGAAGCAGCCTATACCCTGCTAGGTATGGAGGGAGGTATGGAGGGAGGAGCCTATAGCCTGCTAGGTGGGAAAAGAGGAGCCTATTTACTGCTAGGTATGGAGGAAGGAGCCTATACCCTGCTAGGTATGGAGGAAGGAGCCTATACCCTGCTAGGTATGGCGGAGGAGCCTATACCCTGCTAGGTATGGAGGGAGGAGCCTATACCCTGCTAGGTATGGAGGAAGGAGCCTATACCCTGCTAGGTAGGGAGGGAGGAAGCAGCCAATACCCTGCTAGGTAGGGAGGGAGGAAGCAGCCTATACCCTGCTAGGTATGGAGGGAGGAGCCTATACCCTGCTAGGTATGGAGGGAGGAGCCTATATCCTGCTAGGTATGGAGGGAGGCATGGAGGGAGGAGCCTATACCCTGCTAGGTAGGGAGGGAGGAAGCAGCCTATACCCTGCTAGGTATGGAGGGAGGTATGGAGGGAGGAGCCTATAGCCTGCTAGGTAGGAAAAGAGGAGCCTATTTACTGCTAGGTATGGAGGAAGGAGCCTATACCCTGCTAGGTATGGAGGAAGGAGCCTATACCCTGCTAGGTATGGCGGAGGAGCCTATACCCTGCTAGGTATGGAGGGAGGAGCCTATACCCTGCTAGGTATGGAGGAAGGAGCCTATACCCTGCTAGGTAGGGAGGGAGGAAGCAGCCAATACCCTGCTAGGTAGGGAGGGAGGAAGCAGCCTATACCGTGCTAGGTATGGAGGGAGGTATGGAGGGAGGATCCTATAGCCTGCTATGTATGGAGGGAGGAACCTATACCATGCTTGGTATGGAGGGAGGAGCTTATACCCTGCTAGGTAGGGAGGGAGGAAGCAGCCTATACCCTGCTAGGTATGGAGGGAGGAGCCTATACCCTGCTAGGTGGGGAGGGAGGAGCCTATACCCTGCTAGGTATGGTGGGAGGAGCCTATACCCTGCTAGGTATGGAGGGAGGAGCCTATACCCTGCTAGGTATGAAGGGAGGAAGCAGCCTATACCCTGCTAGGTATGGAGGGAGGAGCCTATACCCTGCTAGGTATGGAGGGAGGAGCCTATATCCTGCTAGGTATGGAGGGAGGCATGGAGGGAGGAGCCTATACCCTGCTAGGTAGGGAGGGAGGAAGCAGCCTATACCCTGCTAGGTATGGAGGGAGGTATGGAGGGAGGAGCCTATAGCCTGCTAGGTGGGAAAAGAGGAGCCTATTTACTGCTAGGTATGGAGGAAGGAGCCTATACCCTGCTAGGTATGGAGGAAGGAGCCTATACCCTGCTAGGTATGGCGGAGGAGCCTATACCCTGCTAGGTATGGAGGGAGGAGCCTATACCCTGCTAGGTATGGAGGAAGGAGCCTATACCCTGCTAGGTAGGGAGGGAGGAAGCAGCCAATACCCTGCTAGG
>NW_028160973.1:0-32332 GCF_964263955.1 Coregonus lavaretus | reverse complement strand
AAATAGAATTCTAGTTCTGGTTTTATCGCTCCTCTCCTCTCTGGGTTTGCATGTTGATGTCAGACTGAGGGAACGGGCTCGTGTGGGAAATCAAAGTTGTCAGTTTCTTTAATTAGCTAGAGCAATCTTTTTCCGCCGTCGTCCCTGATGAGGGCTCCTGTCCCTCTCCTGTCCCCCTCTCTTCCCCCAGCCACACAGGCCTGTAATTGGACCGCTGTCTAACTGTGAAAGATCCAATCAGAGCGTACTGTGTCGGTGGACCGTGAGTCCCTATAAGCTCCCACACCAACCAAGGAACGCGTGTCACCCTGCTGTCACTATAATTGTGACTGGGAGAATGAGCTGGCCTACTCTCAATAATCTGCAATGTTACATCAATGACATCAATCTTTATTCCCTTCAGACATTTTATATACATTTGATTTGACTGGAATTCAGTTCAATGACTGTAGTGGAATTTCAATACCTGAACCATAGTAGGTTGGAGGTGTCGCTGTTTAGTCAGACAAATTGTCACTCAAATCATACCCATAATGCATTATTTGACCATCCCCATCCTTATCCCTTTAGCACAGTGGAGCATCAAAGTCACATTGAGACTTCAACTGCTACGGTTCAGGTATTGAAGTTCTAATGCAACTCTAAGTAGGGCCGGCCAAGCCTATAGCTCTGCTCCGGAAAGTTAGATTGCACCGCTGCTATACAATTCAACTACTTGTTCTACTCTAAGTAGGAGGGCTGATCCTGTGGCTCTGTGTGCGCCTGACCTGGTGTTCCCTGAGCTGGAGCCAGTCTGTCTAAACCCTGCCAGCCTGCCACGTCCATGCCTCCTGGAACTTAAACGGGCATGGCTGGAGGGAAGGGAAGTGCTGAGCTTCTCAGAGATCCTGGCCTCCTCACAACTCTGCAGCTCTCTGTCTCTCTCCCGTTCTCCCTCCCGTTAGCTCTCTCTCTCTCTCCCCCATCCCTAGTGTTTACAGTGGCTCAGAGGTAAGAGAAGGCAGACAAAGGCAGGTAGACTTTAAAAGGGTTGAGCTGCTTCGCAGGCTCCCCCTGTGCTGACCTCTGAGTGGCTGGGACAACGAGACTCCTAGCTGGGAGACAGCTGTTCAGCCACCCTGGCTCTCTTGTTCTCTCTCTGTCTCCAGCCATGCAGGTTCAGTATAGGTCAGCACTCAGCACTCACAGAAACTTCTGTTAAACGCCTGGCAGCAAGAGCACAGGGAAGGAAGACGAGGAATTCTCTCACTGTCTCTCCTTTTCTTTCTTTCTCTGTTTCCCTCTGTCATCTGTCACTCATTTTCTCTCCTTTTCTCTAGAGTCCCTTTCTTTTATTGGCACCTGTGATAAAGATTAGCAAAAAAGACTAAAATAAATTATACAAATACTGAGCTATATTGTATGCCAAAAAAAAAGATGGCCATTGCAAAGTGTTGATTTTGTGGTCAATTAACCATTAATTTGTGGATTTGGATGTGTGCTTTGGGTTATTGTCTTCCTGGAAGATCTACTTGGGGCCAAGATTCAGCCTCCTGGCAGAGGCAACCAGGTTTTTGGCTAAAATGTCCATGGTAATAGGTAAAGTGCATGATGCCGTTGACCTTAAAAAAAGGGACACAGGACCATTGGAAGCAAAATAGCCCCATAACTTCAAAGATCCCCCACCATATTTTACAGTAGGGATTAGGTATTTTCTGCATATGCATTGTTCAACAATGTAAACGTCTGGAGTTTGCTAAACGGCATTGGCACTTGGATTGGAACTGGTGCTACAGTCAGATGACATGAAAATATAGCTCTTTGGCTACGCACACCAGTGGTGAGTTTGGCGTCGAAATAAGGATGCATAAGCAGAAAAGAACCCCACACGTACTGTAAAATATGGTGGTGGATCTTTGATTTTATGGAGCCATTTTGCTTCCACAGGTCCTGGGGCCATTGTTCAAGGAAAAATCCACTCAAAACCACTAATTCCAATAATTTACAGTGTTAAATAACACTAATATGTGAGAACAATATTTTTTGAGAAACAAATGTTTAATTTTGTCATTATAATAAGGTTGGTAGCAACATGTGAAAATCGTTGTGGAAATGTGTTGCAGCTCAAGTCGAATACAAAACCCACAATGCAATGCTCTCTCTATGGGCTGGCTTGGTAGCTAGCTAGCTAGGTAGCTAGCAAATGTAGCGACACACAATAATACCAAAGTCAATATCAGCATGTGAAGTAGCTAGTTGGCTGTAAAATCGCCTAAACAAACTATACTATCAATTTAGGAGTCTACAGTCTCAACATGTTCAACATGCAGATCGATGTTCCTCGCAGAGTGGAGTCTGACATTTGCAACGGCACTATGCAATGCACCCTGGACTGAAGAGGCAGACAAATAGGAGAAATGTGGTGGACCCTCTGTTAAATTACACAATTCTCAAGTTAGAAATATCAAAAAAAAATATGATCAATTGCTTATTCGAGAGAAGACAACCTACCGCGTTATGACATCGGCCAGAATTGAAATCTGACGTGTGATAGATGTTTTCGTGATCTAAAAGTCGTATTCCTATTAATTTCCAGTGTAGTGAGAGCGGCTTTATCGCAATTCTATGTCATACCGGACACATTTCTGCCTGCTTGGCCGGAAATAGCTCAGATAACATTCAAAATTAATCTTTCCTTTAAGGTCAACTGCATCATGAACTTTGCCCAGTACCAGGTAATTTCAGCCGAAAAACTGGTTGCCTCTGCCAGGAAGCTGAAACTTGGGTGCAAGTGGATCTTCCAGCAAGACAATAACCCCAAGCACACATCAAAATCCACAAAGAAATTGTTAATTGGCCACAAAATCAACATTTTGCAATGACCATATCAGTCTCCAGACTTGAAACCCATTGAAAACCAGTGGTTTGAATTGAAGAGGGCGGTCCATATGCGCAGATGAAGGATATCAAGGATCTAAAAATATTCTGTATGGAGGAATGGTCTATGATCCCTTCCAATGTGTTCTCCAATCTCATTTTAGAAAAAGGCTTAGTGCCGTTATCCTCGCAAGGTGAGGTATTGAAAGGTGTTGAAAACAGGGGACTCCAACCTAAGTGTATGTAAACTTCCAACTTTAACTGTAAGTAGAAATGTAAAGGAACATAATGCTACTGTTTCTATGGGAGAGCTCATCTTTCCCTGGTCTGTCCCCACTACCCATTGCCCTCCAAATCACCTGTCCACAGTCTATTTGATGAGGAGTCTCCCTCGTCTCCTCCAGCCTGCCAGCTGCCTGACTGGACAGTGTTAGAGACCGTAATGGCTGCCCAGAGAGCCTCCCTGAACTGGGCCAAAATGGCTCCTGAGTTGACCATGAGAGGGCACTTTTCTAAAGCAGCTACATCTACATGAAAGGAGAATCCCGACAGCCAATAATTCTGAAACCTAACTGTATGAGAGAAAAAAAATGTGTTAAACAAAATGTCTTTATCTTAACAAATGTATTAGTATAAAATAAAATAATTACAAAAAATCTAGCATACAATATAGCTCAGTATTTGTATTATTTATTTTATACCATATTTTTTGCTCATCTTTATCAAGGGTGCCAATAATTATGGACCCCACTGTATGTGTGTGTTATCTAAGTGAATGTACGCCATCTTGAACTAAATGTGTGCGTTTGTGCGCATGTTACAGACAGTGTGCACATACAATACAGTATGTGTAATCTCGGTAGCTGTGATGCTATCCAATTTGTGCACTGCTTTTTATACAGTACTGTAGATGCAGACCCTATCCATCAGAGAGCTGATAGCAGCTGGCTTACACAACCCATGGCCAGCAGCTATCTCTATCTCTCACTCCTTCATCCTCTCTTTCTCAATCTGAGGGGCGGGGAACATCGCTACTGAACACCCTCTCCTTTTTTCTCTTCCTCCCCCTCTCTTTATGTACTCCTCCCTTTCCACTCCACCTCTCTTTTCCCCACTCACTCTCTACTCCTTATCTCTCCTCTCTCATATTCTATTTTCCCTCCCTTTCCCCACATAACTCTTTCCCCACTTCCTCCCCATCTCTATCCATTTCTTCCCAGGCATAGCCAGGAGCCAAATTTTGGCCCATTCCTCCGGACAGAGCTGGTGTAACTGAGTCAGGTTTGTAGGCCTCCTTGCTCGCACACACTTTTTCAGTTCTGGCCACACATTTTTTATAGGATTGAGGTCAGGGCTTTGTGATGGCCACTCCAATACCTTTACTTTGTTGTCCTTAAGCCATTTTGCCACAACTTTGGAAGTATGCTTGGGGTCATTGTCCATTTGGAAGACCCATTTGCGACCAAGCTTTGACTTCCTGACTGATGTCTTGAGATGTTGCTTCAATATATCCACATAATGCCATCTATTTTGTGAAGTGCACCAGTCCCTCCTGCAGCAAAGCACCCCCACAGCATGATGCTACCACCCCCGTGCTTCACGGTTGTGATGGTGTTCTTCGGCTTGCAAGCTACCCCTTTTTTCCTCCAAACATAATGATTGTCATTATGGCCAAACAGTTCTATTTTTGTTTCATCAGACCAGAGGACATTTCTCCAAGAAGTACGATCTTTGTCCCCATGTGCAGTTGCAAACCGTAGTCTGTCTTTTTTACGGCTGTTTTGGAGCAGTGGCTTCTTCCTTGCTTAGCGGCCTTTCAGGTTATGTCGATATAGGACTCGTTTTACTGTGGATATAGATACTTTTGTACCTGTTTCCTCCAGCATCTTCACAAGGTCCTTTGCTGTTGTTCTGGGATTGATTTGCACTTTTCGCACCAAAGTACGTTAATCTCTAGGAGACAGAATGCGTCTCCTTCCTGAGCGGTATGAAGGCTGCGTGGTCCCATGGTGTTTATACTTGCGTACTATTGTTTGTACAGATGAACGTGGTACCTTCAGGCATTTGGAAATTGCTCCCAAGGATGAACCAGACTTGTGGAGGTCTGATTTGGCTGATTTCTTTAGATTTTCCCATTATGTCAAGAAAAGAGGCACTGAGTTTGAAGGTTGGCCTTGAAATACATCCACAGGTACACCTCCAATTGACTTACATTATGTCAATTAGCCTATCAGAAGCTTCTAAAGCCATGACATAATTTTCTGGAATTTTCCAAGCTGTTTAAAAGGCACAGTCAACTTAGTGTATGTAAACTTCTAACCCACTGGAATTGTGATACGGTGAATTATTAATGAAATAATCTGTCTGTAAACAATTGTTGGAAAAATTACTTGTGTGCCAAAACTATAGTTTGTTAACAAAAAATGTGTGGAGTGGTTGAAAAATGAGTTTTAATGACTCCAACCTAAGTGTATGTAAACTTCCGACTTCAACTGTAAGTAGAAATGTAAAGGAACATAGTGCTACTGTTACTACGGGAGAGCTCATCTTTCCCTGGTCTGTCCCCACTACCCATTGCCCTCCAAATCACCTGTCCACAGTCTATTTGATGAGGAGTCTCCCTCGTCTCCTCCAGCCTGCCAGCTGCCTGACTGGACAGTGTTAGAGACCGTAATGGCTGCCCAGAGAGCCTCCCTGAACTGGACCAAAATGGCTCCTGAGTTGACCATGAGAGGGCACTTTTCCTAGTGTAGATGGAAACAAAGCAGCTACATCTACATGAAAGGAGAATCCTGACAGCATTTTGCAAGGTTTATTCTTTCTGGACATAGTTAGATATGACTATTCACTCTGCATTGACAGTTTCATAGAGATCTTTCTTGGTTAACAGGTGGATATGAGATTCTCCCCTATGGATAATTCATTTTAATAAAGGCATTTGATCTTTATGGTAAGAGTGCCTTGAATGAGCTATGTCCATATAGGTTTATCGTTCCATTTTATGACGATATTAGTGTCATTAAAATACATTCATTAGTAAAATATGTTCTATCTTTGGGAGCAATTCCTTCAGAGTGGCCTATTCCATTGAGAAAATCTCAGAGTGGTTTAAATTTCTATCTGGGTCACAGGCATCTGTTCCGACACCATCGTTCCCCCCTTTCCCTCCTCTTAAAACTCTTCTTCCTTCTTTCATTTCACGCACTCCTTGGCTCAATTAGGAAGTCCCCCTTCCTCCTCTCCCCTCTCTATCCCTCCATCCCATCGGAGCTTTGCTCTCCTAATGCGCAGCATCTCTGAGACAGACAGACAGGGAACCTTCAAAGTGCCACTCGAAATAAACCGTGTGTACGTAGCTAACGTGCATAAATCAGTAAAGCTAAATCTGCCGGCGCCTCCCCCCCCCCCCCCCCCCCCCACCCCTCCTCCTCCTCCACCCCACCCACCCACCCCTCCACCCCACCCCATACACCCACCGCAAAACAATAGTGCCAACCCCAACGACTGAACCGACAAATACCTCGATCAGCAGGAGAGAGAAGAAGAGAGACGCTCGACTGACAAACAACAACAACGGCGACAACAACAACGGAAGAAGAAAAGATGAAAGGGAAAACGAGGCCTCCAAATTCAATTACAATGAAGGCTGAAAATAGAATTAACGGGGGCACCGTTGTCAACAGGCTGCTCGGCTACTGTTGTGCACCGCCGTTAGCTTTATCGCTAACCCCGTTTGGAACACATGCCACGGCGAGAAGGGACTATTTCCATCACAATGGCCATAGAGAAGAGACTGTCACACGGTGTTCTATTCTTCTTGGCCGTGATGCATGGACTTCTGTCCCGGTGCTGACGGATGGATCTAGCTTTTCTCTGCAGGTGACAATAGAGCCAAGGTGTGTGGGTTGGATCACCACGGTGACAGGGGATGCCAGAGTGGAGAGAGGGGCCGCATCACTCCTGGATATCACTCCACAGAGGCGAGCGTTTTGACTTTGATTCAGTGGAGTGGGTCTATTTTCTCTGTTTACCTTTGACAAACTTTTTTTGATCAAAAAAGTCCTCCAAAATACCAATAATTGGAGCCAGAGAATGAGTCACCTGAAACACTGTGAAACATTCATCAGTGTCTAAGAAAATAATATTTATTACAAAGACAATTAACCCATAATTAACCAATTCCTTGTCTTCCAGGGTGGTGGTTCTACCAGCGTGAACAGATCAAGCTCAGTATAATCAGGGATCAGAAACAGAAAATGTCTTCCTTGGAATAACCATGGTGGAGGTGGAGTTGACATGACCACAGTAGAATACAGTGGAGAGAGATACCAAGTGAGAGTTTTTGAATTGGCAACAAATACCCTCATAATTTAACCAGCATATTAAAGGGATTGTTAAATTTTTTATTGTATATAATCATGAGGAGTGCTATATATTACATTGTTGGTTGGCATATTCATCTGCTGAGTCATAGGTGTGTGTGTGTGTGTGCATATTTCTGTCTGTGTGTGTTCGAGAGCCAGGGGTTTCCCTTCAGCCACCTACACACAGCTGTAGCATTGAGGCATAAAGCTCTCACTGTTTCCATCCAACCCTGCCCCGGTGGGGCCTACACACCCAGTGGCTATATCCACATTACTACCCCCCAAATACAGCTAGCTACAGCCAGTTAGAGCAGTGAGACAGCTATTCTCGCCTGATGGTGGGATTTCAGCCCACGTAGACATGAGGTTGTTTGCTTAAGGACAATCACTGCTCTCTCTCTCTCTGCCTTAATTGCCTGGAAACTTTGCAAGTGTACACTAAATATGTATGAAGCGTTTACACGGAGGTACATAGATATTGCATTTTCCTCTGCGGGAAAAGGCCAATTTGAGAGATAATAACTTTGGGTTGTGGGTTCGAGTCCGTTATGGGTTGAATGTATGTTACTTAACCTTATATAACAGCCATATTATTTGAGTCTCTCACTTTCTCTCTCTTTCCACTGTATTCCTTTAGATCAACTTATACTTTAGCCCTGTTATCCCTCCACTGTCCCTCCCTCCCTCCATCCCGGTGGTCCTACCTGTGGGGAAGCGTTCGATAACGGGCTGGCTGTCCACCTGCAGGGTAGCGTTGCCGCCGCTGCGCGTGAAGCGCACCACGTGGTATTTGCCGTCGCTCACCATCACCGCGCTCTCCTCGATGATGATGTCATCCGTTCCCACGTTGAAGATGACGCCGATCCTTCCCCGTTCCTAGAAGGAAAGAGAGAGAGAAAGGAGCTTAGCGGGAGAGAACATCTTTCATCTCTGTTCAAGAGTGGATCGGTGAAAGGTGTGTCCAGAGTCTGGATATGACCAACCAGATTTCGAACCCAGGTCGAGGTCATCGGATGCAACTTTAAACCATGTTAACCTACTAAGCTAAAGCCTACAGTTGGCCTTAGCTCTGGGAGCTATCAACCACATCATCTTTAGATCTCAGGAAGGATTACTCATCACTTTTGTGTAGTTAACCAAACCGCGTCTACTAAACATAAATGAAAGAAATATGCCATTATATTTCCATCAAGTGTAAAACAGTTTTCAACCTATACACTCTACAGTATGACAGGTACAGTGCAGTGGCCAATGGACAATGTTCCAGTGTGTGTTCTGATCACTGTTGGGGCATAACGGTGTTCAGTCATGCGTGAAGTATAGACTACTTGTTGAGGACTGTGCCACCTTTAGCATTCATCACCCTCTTAACCACCTCCCCTCTCACATTTATTAGTGTTGACAGCCTCCTACTGCTTTGAGTTTATTACATTCTACCCCCCTCTCTCTCTTTCTCTCCACTCCTCCCATCCCTTTCTCCCTCTTTCACCCTCCTTCTGCGCCTCTCGTCCTCTCCTGTCCTCAGTCCCCAAGAAAGGTCAAAGTCATTTACAGAGTTACTCTGGCTGCCACGGGGGGATGGTGGGAGAGAAAGAGAGGGGGAGAAAAGGAAAGAGAGGGAGGTAGAAACACGATACACTACAGACAGATACTACTCCACTCTTCACTCAAAAAAGGTGCTATCTAGAGCTTAAAAGGGTTCTTCGGCTGTCCCCATAAGATAACCTGTTTGGAACCCAAAAGAGTTCTACCTGGAACCAAAAAGGGCTTTACCGGGAACCAAAAAGGGTTCTACCTGAAACCAAAAAGGGTTCTTCTACGGGGACAGCCCTTTGGAACATTTCTTTTTCTTAGAGTGTAGCTTCTGTTGTGCATGTTCACTGCTGTGACTATCTAATGGCAGCCGGTGCCCTTCCCATTGGCCGCTTGTCTGTGCCTTTTCCAACAACACTTCCTGGTTTGACACGAGAGGTCAAGCTCATTTGCTGTGGGGGTCGCAGTGCACGTCGCTATCGTTCCGCTCTAGACCTCCTCTCCGCCGCCATCTCCATTGATCGCTTTATCTAATTAGCTATGTGCATTTATTTAGTCGAAAACCTTCCCCGCGTGCCACGATATTGTGAGGTTAAATTATGGCTTTAGCTTACAGCACTGTTTTAATAATTCATGCTCAATTAAATATTTTAGGAACATTTTAAAATAGCTGCTAAAATGTTAAAGGGACTAAAGTATCAAGTTCATTGAGTAAATAAGAGTGAGAGGTTGGGATGTAAATTTATGAGTTGTGTAATCACGGTTACATTTATCTAACACACACATTGCTGGGATAAAACAGCCATGTTATTTAACGAGGAGCGCGGTTGGGTGACAGTGACGATTAAGGCCCTAATTGAGTGTGCTCAAACGGTGGTGTCACTGGATGTGTTCAGAGCGGGATTAATACCTTTAAAGGCTCAACAGGGGCTTAGCCAACTGTATCAGTCAAACTGTCTGTCAGAATAATAAAGCTAGTTCATTTTGAATAGGCATCTGTATTTGACGGTGTTAGCTACTGCACCTACTATCACTGAGGCTTAAATACAGTAGAATTAAAAAATCCATTGAGTTTGTTGACATTACAAAGGAACTTTGATGGGTGAAGACTGATGGAGTGTTGATCTAAGCCCCTTAGGGATGTCAATCTTAAATCCTCCTTGGCACTTTATCAATCAATTAAAGTTATTGAATGACCAGAGAGTCCATATAGGACTACCTGGCTTCTTGTGTCTAAACCCAATATTGATTAATAAAAACAAACAGAAATTATGGCAATTGAAGATTGGAGTTTGATGTCCCTTTAATGATCATACCACCTTTTTACTCCCAGAGGAAAAAATAAAAATGGCAGCAGTTAGCCAAATGCTAACACAGTGCAGTGAACAGTAGGTAATGACGTCTCCTGCCTCACCACTGCCCACCCACAATGAAGCACTAACACTAATTGCGTTACCTTTTTCCTCGAGAATTAATTACATTTTCCACTAGGCAATCATTTTATTTGGGAAATGAATCCCTAGTATTAGGGTATTAGCGGAGGGGAAAGCGCACGGGGGAAAGAGATATTTACAGAGAGATTAGCATTTATGTTCCGCAACATTAGGGCTTCTTCTCTCTCGCCTGCGCTGAGGAATGTATCGACCCCATTACACCAAGCAGCCGACGGGAATCGCTGTTTTTTTAAAGATGATTTCTGTGTTGCTGTAATATCCTTTTAATGGCCGTTCCCTTAAGCGAAATATCTCTGGAAGAAAAAAAGGCCCATAATCCCCTATGACTGGGAGCAGTCATGCCCATACAGTAACCGTGAAATGAAGGGAGAGGAGAAAGGGAACATGGCTTAGGTAAAGTACTGTAGTAACCAACAATAAAAATCAAATGCCTTTTAAACATGAAAAGCTTAAAAGACAGTTAAGACGCCTCCTAATTTGTTTTAACTGGGAGTCTAATGGGCCCTATTGCTTGGTTTTTATTGTGCTGGTCCCAGTTGTTAGTTAGCTGGGTCAATCATGTGGATCGGTAGGCGGCCGTTGTGTTCTTGGAGGGACCGGAGTCCTGTTGGGTTTATGAATGCTTTTCGATTAACCACTGATTTAAATCTAGAGCATCAAGGATGTACCATCACATCCTGTTAATGACTTCAATTAAACAATCAAAGCACTGGGATGGTATGGAGAAGGCCTAAAGAACTTCACCTAGAGTTACTACACAGCTCTCTGGGGTGGGCTACAAATTAGAGTTAAAAGCTTCCTGCAGTTTTAGGAGGATCCACAAGTCTCTTATTCCAAATGTGGTTGCGTAATGCTAAACTTTTTGGTTTTATGCTTTTATTTTGTGTGCAGTAGGGTTTTAGAGTAAGCTGTTACTGTTCTAAGTTATAAGAATGGCCAAGTGTTGTTCCTGAACACCTGATCTGACTAGTAAAAACTCTAAGCCCTAGTTAAAGCCTTTTTTCAAGCAATAGATACTTCACATTTGGTGTCAGAAATGGGAAGAGTAGAAGTAAAAACCTAGGCTACAGAGAGCATTTCAGAGGGGAAATTTGGACATGACCTTGCAGTGTGTGAGTGTGTTGAGGTAAGCTGGGCATACGGAGGGGAATGTGAATGAGTAGTACCAGACAGAGGCCCCTGTGTGTGTGTGTGTGTGTGTGTGTGTGTGTATTAGTGCGTGCTAGGCTTATCAGTCAGCCTCCAAGAGGGTTTACCATCGATCAGAATAAAAGAAAGGGTGAGAGAAAGACATGAAGAGAGAGAAAGTGCGCAACGTAGAGAGCGGACGCAAATGATATAGAGCACGGAGAGCGAAATAGCAACACTATGATAAAAAGAAAGAGGGGAACCTTGATGATCTTCAAGGGCCTTGAGGTGCACTGTGATCAAAGAGTCTTTTGAAGATGTCAAGATGGCTTTTCTCTCCCCACTAAACATATCGGTATAGTCAATTAAGAAGGAGAGATGGGGAAAAAAAACTGACAGAGAGAAAGGAGGGCTACGTTTTTCAGGGATTTGTTTCCTGCGTTTTTTTTCTAAGTGGCTCACGGATAGAACAACGGCTCCATCAGTATGACTGACGGTCTCCTCTCTCATCCCCCTATCTTTATCTCCCCCCTCCGCTACTCCATCTCTTTATTCTCCGCAGTCTAAGTGTGATGCCAGAAAAGACATGAAAGACGTGTAAGGATGAATGAAGGAGCCAATCATGACTGCCAGAAAACTGCCAGGGAGGTTAATGGGGGATTGGTAGAGTATGGCAATAATTTAGTTGATTAATTATAAAGGAATAATTTAGCAGAATTGATGTTTTTCAGTAGAATCAATGGAAAACACAGATTTACAGACTGGAATTAGGTATGTGGATATATTGGCATGTAAATATTAATGAAGGGGTTTGATTGATCAGAACCTTCAATTCTTAAAATTAATCACTGTGTTCCATTCACATAAGATAGGCGTCATATTGTTTTCACCCCGAGGGCTGGATTGATATAGCATACAATGCCATATTTACATGGCATTGTATGCTATGGCAGGATAATAATGCTAATGAATTCATGAGGCTAATCCGAACATATGAGGGATTGAGTTAGTCAGGGCCTACTGTTTTAGGAGGGTACAGTACATATAGCCCTGGTTTATCTCCGTCTCTCTCTCTCAGTCAGAATATACAGCAGTGTTTACGTAACCACAAGGAATAGGTTGTTATGTAAGATGAGGCCATATACCAGCAGCTAAACCCTTTTAACATTCACAGCCCAGCTAAAACACATCAAGGACTGTCTCTGACGGATGTTGTCCACCCGGTAGACCACAGGGTGTGGGGAACAGGTCTTCCAGATAAGGGGGGAAGGCTGACAGGTGGTGGTGGGGGAAACGAGGGGGGGGGTCTGGAATGTGAGTGTGCCTCTCACTCCCCCCTCTCTCTCTTATTCACTCTCTCTGCTCGGCTCAGTCAGCCTCATTTGTATGTGTTTGCAGTAATCTGCGGCAGTCACCTTGAGAAAGTTGCCCCCATCTCCTCATCTTAATAGAGCTTTATCTCTCTCTCATTCTCTCCCTTCCCCATATCTCTTACAGTCAGTGCTTCAGCATCTAACCAACCCCTGCTCTGTGAGACAACGACATGAAACTCAGGCTATGATAAAGGATCCCATTTCGTTACAAATCAATCTGTCAGAGAGGCTGGGAGAGAAACGATACTAGTGTGTGTATGTGTGTGTCTGTGTGTGTGTGTGTCGGTTTGAAAGATAGAGAGAAAGTGAGAGAGTGTGTATGTGTGACAACCTGACTTCCATGAGTCACACTAGGCATGCCCAGACGTCCTATACTTCCTCTGGCACTGATCCAAGATGGTACAGCAACATTTATGCTAATCATTCTAATAGATATACATCAGTCATAATAAATAGGAACTTGTAATCCTGACAGTGTTGCCAACCATCAGCCTTCCCCCATTCATTCCCTCCAGTGTCAGTCCTTGACCTCAGCACAGATCACACGTGCATACGCACAGTTGGATCATTACTGCTGGGTACTAGTGATCTGAGCCCGTGAGACTGGTGATTGATGATGTCCTTCAGCTCATGACCCACTGGCCCTGTAGGACAGAACCCCCTCAGACACACCTATTATGAAAGCGTGTACTATACACATACTGTGAACACACACGTGCACACACACAGAAAAACTGAAGACAATAAACAAACATGAAAGAACCCCAGCGTCCTTGAGTGGAGGTTGTTGTTGCAGTGGGGCAGAGGGTGGTTGGACACACACAGAGTGTGTGTCGATGTGTGTGTTTGTAGTGCCTGCGTGTGCATACATGATTGTGTGTGTGTGTGATTGTGTGTGTGTGCGTGGTGCTCAGGGTTTGTTGACTATGTAGAGTTTGCGCTGCGGCTTGGCTACACCTGAACACACACAGCGGAAGTGTTGAATGGCTGACATGCTGGTTGTGTTTTGTCTGGGACTGTGTGTGATCATGCGAGACTGGCTTGGAGCTGCCGACATGGATCAAAACTTCAGGGTTTGTGTGTGTGTGTTTCTCTGAGTGTGTGTCTGAGTATTTGGGTCTGTGGGTGTGTGTTCAGTGTGTGTGCGCATGTGTACGGTATGTGTGTGGCTATGTGTGTATGTGTGTGTATGTAAAGTTAGTGTGTGTGTGTACAGTTGGTGTGTGTCTGCGTTCGATGTGTGTGTGTGTGTGTACTGTATTAAGAACTAAAATCATACGTAATTTGGACAGCTGCGTGATTAAGTTCTGGGTCTATTAGTGTTAATTTCACCACATGCGCGAAGCAGACATTGTTTAAGCTTTGTGCATGTGGTACGTCTTGGTACGTCCAAATAATCAGTGACGAAAACCCAAACTCCGGAACTACTGCTGCGCGTTATCCTACGCATTCCATCCTGTTGCGACAGATTCTATCCACGGGAGCTTATAATTTATGTGTACCAGTGTGTGTGTGTGTGTGTGTGTGTATGTGTGTGTGTGTGAAAACATAGAATCCTTACAACAAATAGAATGACAGATCACCTCTCGATGCCCTCACTCCTCTCCCAGTCACTCAGCCATGTCGAGGGGACTTTTGACGTTGTGACGGTGTAAATGATAAACTCAGCTATCAGTCTACATCCCGCTCTGCCTCCCCTTTCAACTCAACTTACCCTGGAGAACATGTTGAAATCTCAAGTTATGATAGCTTGGCGTCCACCGCTGCCGCCATGACTTAAAATCAAGAGGCACCATATCTCCAACTCAATCAAAGAGCAGAGACGGAGAGAGATTAAGAACCCTCACATATCTCAGAGGATTCTATTTGCCGCTCACAGAGTAGAACTGTCTTTCTTTAACTATCTATCTTTCTCTAACTGAATTCTAATTGAGTGTTTCTAGTCCGTCCACTGTGTGACTGAGTCAGTGGAGGCTGGTGGGAGGAGCTATAGGAGGACGGGCTCATTGTGATGGCTGGAATGGAATGAATGGAACGGTATCAAACACATGGAAACCACATGTTTAACTCCTTTCCTTTCGTTCCATTCCAGCCATTCCAATGTGCCCGTCCTCCTATAGCTCCTCCCACCATCCTCCACTGGACTGAATGGCTCCTGGAGACGAAGAAGAAATAGAGAAAAGAAAAAGGAAAAGGAGAAAGAGGGGGAGGAAGAGAAGACGAATAGACCGAGGGACAGGTCAAAGGAGAGGTAAAAAGAGAGAGTATGTGGAAGCACTGTGGAAGTTTATTCCTGGGCCGTAGCCAGAAAAGGCAAAGGAATCGATGGCGTTCCGCCCACCCTACTGTTTCTCTACCAGTTCACTAGCCTAGCGGTTAAGAGCGTTGGGCCGATAACCGAAAGGTCACTGGTTCAAATCCCCAAGCTGACTAGGGTAAAAATCTGTCAATGTGCTCTTGAGCAAGGCACTTAACCCTAGTTGCTCTGGATAAGAGCGTCTGCTAAATGACTAAAATGATAGTGTAGCTATGGGCCATTTGGGAAGCTATGGGACTTTTCTTTTTCTCTGCAGCCATCTATGTTTCTCTCCAGTTCCTCTCTCCTTCCTTCCCTATGGACTTATTACAGGATTGAGTGGTGGTGTTGCATGGGACTTGGCAGGATCCCACTCGTCTTCACCTCATGTGTTGGAGTGATATGCTGCGAACAGAGAAAGAGACTGCTAACGACTTCTCTGTGCGGTGTGCTCTCTGTGTGCCATGTGTGAGTCTCCAGGGTGTGCCCACGGGGTGAGACACTCCATTTTTGGATTTTCTAACTGTGTGTCGCAAGCAAATAGTAGGAATTGAAAAAATAGATCTGGGGAATAATTAACAAAAGGTTTAATGGGTTCAATTTGAGATGTGAGTGAGAGGCAGACAAAGAGACTAAGAGGAGGAGGAGGAGTGCCAAATTGATCTATTCTTCTTTACACAAATAAATTAATTTTCAGTGTTTTCAACCGTTTCCACTATTTGTGTGTGTGTGTTTGAGCAATAGAGGGGATGTGAGGGAGAGACAATCTTGTTGTGTGTGTGTGTGTGTGTGCGTGCGCGCGCATGCGTAATTGCAGCCGATTCCCCTCCAAAGAAACGCTTGAGGAAGAGAAGCACACAGACTGGCAAAATTGAAGCAAATGAGACAAAATCAAGAACAAAGTGTTTTCTGTCTGGCAATCCCTCCCCTCCTCTTTCCCTGTCCTCTCTCTGTTCCCCTCCCCACTGCAGAACAACTTCAATGGACCACAAGAGTACTTTGTCCCTTTCCTCTTATCCTCATGCATTTCCTCATTGTACCAATACATCATGTACACGCTGTACATTCCAATAACAGTTTGGCATGCAGTAGTAGAATATGTAATCCTGAAGAAACAAACAACTATCGATGAACAGCGATTATGTAACTATTATGCAGTTGCGATTACTAGCTCTTTTCTAAATAAAAACCAGGGAATAGTGGAACGTCTAATGAAGTGTAACCAAGACTACTGTCTAAGCATGTGTTGTATGGACAGAGAAATATTGCACAGTAACCGTCCTCGCCTTACTGAAAGCAGTAAACCTCACGTATCAAAAAGTAGGCTAGTGAATTTCATACATAATCGCCACTGAAATGTATATCCTCTGTCCAGCCAAGAGAGAAACACTTTTAACGACTTTTGTTTGTGATCATAATCAGGTCATATGGAGTGCATTTTCTCTCTCAGTTTCTGCAAATCTAAGATCCATACAAAAGTCTTTACCATCTCGCTCCCTTCCTTTCTTCATTTGCACCTCTTCTTTATCCCCCTTTATCTATCTCCATCCCCCTCTCTCTCGATTTTCTCTTGGGCGGCCTAGTGGTTAGAGCTTCTGGCTACTAACCGAAATGTTGCTAGTTCGAATCCCTAAACTGACAAGGTGAAAAATCGGTTGATGTGCCTTGAGTAAGGCACGTAACCCTAATTGCTCCAGGGTCGCCGTTGATAATGGCAGACCATGGCCGTGACCCAAATCTCCAACGGTGTCTCAGGGGAGTTGGGATATGCAAAAAACACATTTCAAATTCACACATGCATATTGATACACACTTGTGAAATAGGACAAATAAGCACCCACCTAATTATTATAATTCTCCCTTCCTTCATTTGCCACCTTTCCTCCATCGCCCTCTCCCTATATCGTTCTGTCAGAGAGTTGCCTCTTTCTCTCTCAACTTTGTTGGGCTTGGCACAAGGTTGAAGCCTAGCAGAGGGGAACGGCTGCCCAGCACACAGGCTAATATTTGCTCGCCGCTAAACTGAGCAAACACGGATAAACCGCCCACAATCCCCCCCTCTCTCTATCTCTCGCGTTTCCGCCTATCTACTTTTCTGTCCCCTCTATCTTTCTTCTCCGGTTCAAGGTTGTTCGCGGTGATTGGTGGTTTAAGGGATGTGTGTTTGTGCGTGTGTGTGTGTGTGCGTGCGTGTGTGTCTGAGTGTGTGTGTGTCGGGGGACCTTCACCTCAGAGGCCCTCTATTTCAGACAGAATCGTTCCCTGTGGGCCAGTGGAAACTAACCTGTCCACTCCTCTAACTGGGTTTTCGTTTTAAGGCCCAAAGTGATTGAAACAGTCAGCGCAAAACATCCCTAGGTCTCTAACCTAATCTCCTTGGTTTTTCTCCTCGAAACGATTCAGTAACTTTATTCACCTCTGCTAGGTCATCTGAGTACACTTTCTGAAGGACCCCACAAGTGCTGCCTGCTGGTATGCCTGTGTGAAATCATGAGTATGTGTGGTAACACTCTCCCTCCTCTCCTCCCTCTTTCCAGTCACAACAGTGTGGGGTTAAGTGCGGTGGAGACCCTAGTGCTAAGTACTGAGGCTCACAGTGTTCAGAATGAATGCTAAGCTCAGCTGCACTCTGCCTTGACACAAACATCTACATAGAGACACCTGCTGCCGAGGAACAAACGCGTGAGATAGAATTGATTTGGCAAAAACACCCAGCGCACTTAGGGGTGGTTGCTGGGAGCTGAAAGCGACACAGAGTGAACAATGAACACATCACTGTATTCTGTCAAATCATCTCAAATAGGTTTGGCGGTGATTCAGATAAGGGTCTTCACTAGATAACACCAACCATGGCAATTCACCTTGATATTTTGTGTCCACTCACAACGATGACATTGATTTAAATAACAAATATTCAAATTCATCAAATAACTAAAAGGGTCCATAAGTGTCCAATTACACTATTATAAAACCAGATTCTAGCCTATAGTCCTATCTTGTATTGAGCTGCCCTGTTGCTGCCTGAGTAAAAATAAACCAGACCACTCTCTCATCCTGTTTGTGATGTTTTCCCCTCCATTACAGGCCTACAGTGGGACATGTCAGGGGGGATAATTGGTGGCCAGTGTGGAATGGGGGATGTGTTGTGACAGGGTGACACAACACGACTGGACATACCACCCAGGCCAACATACTGTGCAAACAATGCCCCTGGGTATATCACTAGCACTAACATCAGCCTTATGGGGGAGGACGAGAAACAGAACATACTAGATGCCAGATCCAATGTCATCATAGTGTAGAAAGCCATTAGGAGTTGTGGACTCATGTTACTGGACAATCCCCCTCCTCTTTACTCCTCTTCCCTCTCTCCTCCGCTGGAAAGTACATCTCGTTTTCCCCTCCTCTGTACTGTGTGTGTCTGTGCTCCTGGTTGGGGGCCAGGTGTTACCAACCTCTCCCAGCAGGTGATAAACACACGGTCGCCTCGCTGCCCGCAGGTACTTCCTGGTAGAGTCCTGCACGGCTGTTTTTTGAAGCCAGCCACATCAATTCCGAGCCCCACCCGATACTCGACATCAGGACAGATTTTTTTTCCACAGCCCGATCCACATGCATAGAATTTTTCCAAGAGCCAATATGTGACCCTCCAAATAACCGCAATTTATTTAATTATTTTTATGACTCCAGAGTAATAGGCTTCTAGACTATTCCCTTTCCCTGCATGAATTAATTTGTCTGCATGTCTACTCAACATTTGGATAAAAGGAAACCATGCCATGAATTAAGAACGATATCTTATTTTCACAATGCGATGCGGCACATTAAAAAACTCAAATCGCTTTGGGAAAAAAAAGAGCCTTCTAATTAGCCCTCTTACCTAATGAAAGCTTATAGCCGACATAACAAAACCTTTACATACAATATTGTTTAGATAAACTTGAATAAACAACTCCCAGAATCTAATAGGCTGCAAAAAAACATTTAGGCTATTTAGTAAGCTATACTCTATCTTTGACCAGACACACAGGTTTAAACTTTATATGGCCTGCGTATGGTTTGAATCAGGGGTCTCCAACCCTGTTCCTGGAGAGCTGTTCCTGTAGGTTTTCGCTCCAACCCCAGTTGTAACTAACCTGGTTCGGAACGAAAGCCTGAATTAATGTAATAATTAACTAAATTATCGTAAACAAATACTGTTTGCACTTTTTGCAGGCTGTGTGTATCCATCTACCGGGCTGTTGTCCTCCTTGTCCACAATGACTCCAAAATCCTTCCAAACCTGGGATTTCATTCGCACAAAACCTGTTCCCATGATGCCATATTCCACCATCATAACCTTTCTTTTTATTTCTCCAGGGAAAGTAAACTTGCCAATGTCTTGTCGCGTGGAGGGAGGAAATGTTTCAGCACCACGCAAATAATGGACAGTTCCCTGCTCCACTCTCTCACTGCGTGTGTAGCTGGTAGCCTAGGCCTAGTCTAGTATGTCTGCCTCGCCGCTCACAGAATGGAATTCACAACACAATGCAACACATCCTGGGTTTGTCAAAATAAATATATTATCTTGATTTAAAACGTTGCTGACCCGCAATATAATTGTTCTGTACCGCGAGCCGTCCCGCCCATAGCAGGTTGTCACCAAGCCTCAACGCGAGTCTCACACTATAGGGTGATGCCACCCTCTCAGACACCACTTGTTTTCTAACTCTAGTGTCCCCCCCCCAAATGGCATTACTGTGTGCCTCTATATAATACACCACTTTAATCCTCAAAGTAGTGCACTATATAGGGATTAGGGTGCCATTTGGGATGCAGCTCTTCTCTTCCCGTCTCCTCCATCTCTGTGTAAGCTCATCTGAACACTCTTTTACAATCACAACCCTCTAGCTGTTTCTCTCTAGATACTGTGACATCGAGTAGCTGAATTGCATATTCCATATACAACCAGAAATAACTCCAGCGTAAATCCCAGCCTGTATTCAGGAGTATGTTGTGTCTCTACCGATGGCGGGTACAACACAAACACCTCAGATGATGTAAAATAGGGTCTAAGCTACGACATACGCAATTGTGAATATGTAAAAGTTGACGTGTTTTTAGATAATTGACGTTTAAGGTTAAAAAAAAGACTTCAACGAAATTATCAAATCGTTTGACAACCCTGTTCGCAAGCGTTTAAATTATATCAATCTCAACCGTTTATCTTTTCCAGTGATGAAGACATGGATGTCTCATGGTATGGTGGGGTATGCAAAATAGGTCGACTTTGGGCACCTTTTATCTCTTTAATGTTTTGGCATTCAGGTCCAAAAAGCCATTTTCTGAGCACTTCTACAATGGGCAAATATATATGGAAGGTTGCTGTCAAAAAGTGATTGAATTAAAATGGATTTACCCTCAACACAATGACCTCTCTCTCAATATGACTGGTACTGTACGTTAACTCACTCTTTCCCATTTGGAAAAAGATGAACCCACACATCCAGTAAGATTGCCTTGTATGTGCATTGGAAGACGAAACAAGATTCCAAAACTCTAAAATCAAATCAAATTCCATTCGTTACCAACACAGTTTATAGCAGGTGTAAAAGGTGCGGCGAAATACTTGTGTGCTAGTTCCCTCAAAATTGCAGTACAATAATCAATAATAAGAGTCAAATAAAATACAATTCACAAGTAATAGAAGAGGTAGCACGCATAGTAATATCCTGATATGTGCACAATATATACAGTACAGAATGTGCTATGTCAAGTATAACTGTATTTACAAATATAAAGTGGGTAGTGTCTTGGTAGCGCAGTTAAATCAATAGTATACACTAGATAAGCAGCGTTGACTGTGTGTGTGTGTGTGTGTGTGTGTGTGTGTGTGTGTGTGCGCGAGTCTGTGTGCGTGTATGTGTTTATGGGTGGTTATGTGTGCGTGTGCTTGTGTGTAAGGGTTGGATGTGTCAGTGTAAATAGTCTAAGGTGCTGATAGCATGGCAATCAGGGGCAGAGACTATCACTATTTGTCTATATTTAACTAGACCGTTCCTCTTCCTGCCTCTCTGAGATAGTGATGCCCTGCTGACGCCCAGTGTGGGCTGAACCCAGTGCCAGGTTGCACGCCCACCATGGTCAAGTCATTGGAAGGGTGCCAGCATGACTGGGCACACATATGAAATTGCTGACCTGTGTGTGAGATCAGAGAGTTTGGGATGGACGGATGGAAGTAGAGGTGGGGTGAGAGGGAGGTCATGTCCCACTAGCCCCCTGGCGTCTCCTCTGCTGCCTTGAATAGCATCATGCCCCAGGCAGCCTGGATCACCTTCATACAAGGTACGCACGCTAGCATGCAAACACACACACACAGGCACGCACACAGGCACATACACAAACACACATGCATGCACAGTGGGTGCATGGAATGATGTGGGTGGTTGTGTGTGTGATTGTGCATGTGCACGGATGTGCATGTGTGCAAACCTGAAACTCACACAATATTTTTCAGATGGTGCAATTTCTCGAGTTGAATTCAGAGCTGACTTGTATCATTGTTCAGTGTTCATATCCAGATCCTAACCTTGCTGACAACCTCTCTCCATTATGGAGATGCCTGTTCATTGTTATTCACAGCACTGGAGTTCTACTCTGCTAACAAAGTCAGAATGCCTCTCCTCCTTATACCTGACAAACTATACTTATCCTTGAGTAGTGGAGGAGTTGTGAGAGAAGCACACACACCTTTGAGAACCACGAGCACACTATTGAGAGACACGTCGTGTGAAGCACACATGCTTAAGAAGCGAGAGACACACACTTTGGAGCACATGCACACTGGTGAGGCACACACACACTATTGTGAGACCCACTGTAGACTAGAAAAATGCTATCTGGCATAATACATTAAGAAGTGCCTGTCATGTCACTGCAGAACAATAGAGGACCCAATTCCTGTGTTTTTTGGGGGATTGCATTGTAGTGTACACACACACACACATGCACGCTCACACGCACACACTCCCGCATTCTCCAATACATACAGTGCCAGCCTGTAGTGGTGTAGTGTATAACAAGGGCAAATACAACTCGTTACAGCAGCGCAAATAGAGCATAACAGCACCTGTAAATAACCAACAGCACTGGCTCATAAATCTACCAGTACAGACCACCCTGTGTGTGTGTGTGTGTGTGTGTGTGTGGTGGCACCTTTTCTCTTTAACATCTTCCTCCCATGTGTCACCCAGCTTCTTCACAAGGAGCTTGAGGACAGCGGCGAGGTTGCTGTGGACTTCAGGCTGGATGGAAACGTATTCAACATCATGAGGTTTCAAGCAACCACCAACGTTTCGACGGAGCGGATTCTTGAGCTGCAGAATGCTGATGACTGTGCTCTTGTGGTCCACACTCCGGAAGACCTTCAGTCCATCCTTGTAATGGCTCTGAGGGTCTATAGCAGGATGGGACTGTGTATCAACACCACCAAGACAGAGGCGGTCTGCCAATGGAGATCCAGCCTTCCACCTACCATGCCTGTCTTCACCATTGAACATAAATCACTGGCAATAGTCCCATCATTCAAATACCTTGGCAGCATCCTCTTGAAGGACTGCAGCATCGACCCCAAAATTCAAAACATGATCAATCAAGCCTCAGCTACCTTCAGGAAACTCAGACACAGGGTCTTCCAAAACAGGGATCTTCACCTCCACACCAAAGTCGGCGTCTATCAAGCCATCTGCATCAGCACACTTCTTTACAGCTGTGAAGCCTGGGGTCACCTACAGTCCTGACCCTACAGGCCTGACCCTACAGGCCTGACTCTACAGTCCTGACCCTACAGTCCTGACCCTACAGGCCTGACCCTACAGGCCTGACTCTACAGTCCTGACCCTACAGGCCTGACCCTACAGGCCTGACTCTACAGTCCTGACCCTACAGGCCTGACTCTACAGTCCTGACCCTACAGTCCTGACCCTACAGTCCTGACCCTACAGTCCTGACTCTACAGTCCTGACCCTACAGTCCTGACCCTACAGTCCTGACCCTACAGTCCTGACCCTACAGGCCTGACCCTACAGGCCTGACCCTACAGGCCTGACCCTACAGTGCTGACCCTACAGGCCTGACCCTACAGTCCTGACCCTACAGGCCTGACCCTACAGTCCTGACCCAACTGCACTGGCTCAGGCATGTCATTAGAATGTCTCAGGAGCGCTTGCCGCGGTATATCCTGTATGGCCAGCTACACCTGAGCCGGCAGTCTGCAGGGGGGCAGATGAAGCGCTAAAAGGACCAGCTGAAAACTTGGCTGAAGAAGTGCAACATCAAACCCACAGAACTGGAGGACGCTGCCGCCGACCGTTCCACCTGGTGGAAGCTCTGCCAGAGCGGTGTACAGAGGACGGAGGTGAGGAGCACAAAGAGACAACAAAAACAGCTCAGGAGACACACAACCATGTCTGCCCCCCACCAACAGACTGCACATGCCCCACCTGCAATAACGTTTGTGGATCTGCATTGCTTGCTGTTTGGGGTTTTAGGGTGGGTTTCTGTATAGCACTTTGTGACATCTGCTGATGTAAAAAGGGCTTTAGAAATACATTTGATTGATTGAGCTCAGATTGGACTCTACAGCCGCCAAATAATTCACTGTGAACTCAGAAGTGGAAGTCATCATCGGATACGATGGACTACCACAAGCAAGTAAGTGTGTGTGTGTGTGTGTGTGTGTGTGTGTGTGTGTGTGTGTATGTATGTATGTATGTATGTATGTATGTATGTGTCTCTCACTATATATTTATGTGTGTGTGTGTATCTCTCTATGCGCGCGTGTGTGTAACAGTGTGTGTGTGTGTGTGTGTGTGTGTGTGTGTGTGTGTGTATGAAAGTGGAATGTGATGCCTCAACAGCCCTCATATAGAATCCACAACACCACAACAGCTCTCCAGTACATTCAGTCTGGAAAGTGGCCAACTAACCGTTATCGTCCATCATTACTCATCCCTCTATAAAAGACTGCAAACAAATATCCCCAAAAATATCCTCAAACATCAATCACATCAACTGTTACTCACTATTATAGACTGAATGTACTGGAGAGCTGTTGTGGTGTTGTGGATTCTATATGAGGGCTGTTGAGGCATCACATTCCACTTTCATACACACACACACACACACACACACACACACACACACACACACTGTTACACACACGCGCGCATAGAGAGATACACACACACACATAAATATATAGTGAGAGACACATACATACATACATACATACATACATTGTCAAAGACTCCAGTCACCCTAGTCATAGACTGTTCTCTCTGCTACCGCACGGCAAGCGGTACCGGAGTGCCAAGTCTAGGTCCAAAAGACTTCTCAACAGCTTCTACCCCCAAGCCATAAGACTCCTGAACAGCTAATCATGGCTACCCGGACTATTTGCACTGCCCCCCCACCCCATCCTTTTTACGCTGCTGCTACTCTGTTAAGTATTTATGCATAGTCACTTTAACTCTACCCACATGTACATATTACCTCAACTAGCCGGTGCCCCCGCACATTGACTATGCAACGGTACCCCCCTGTATATATAGCCTCCCTACTGTCACTTTATTCTATTGTATATATAGCCTCCCTACTGTCACTTTATTTTTTACTTCTGCTCTTTTTTTCTCAACACTTTTTTGTTGTTGTTTTATTCTTACTTTTTTGTTTAAAATAAATGCACTGTTGGTTAAGGGCTGTAAGTAAGCATTTCACTGTAATGTCTGCACCTGTTGTATTCGGCGCATGTGACCAATAAAATTTGATTTGATTTGATTTGACTATTTCCCATTATTTTGTGTGGGAGTACGTTTGGAGAGACCACCTAAAATGTGGTACGGTGTGTTTGTTTTACAGATGAGGGCCGCTCCCTTTGAAAAGCAACCAGGCATCTTATCAGGCAATCAGGCAGACAGACCTGCCGCTTCCACAGACTCAGAACTCATCCAAATGATAGTCTTTACCAGGAGGGATGGAGGGAGGGAAGGAGTGGGGTAGATAACAGGGAGACAGAGGGGATGATGAGGGAGATGGAGAGAAGAAGGAATTAGAAGTGAGGGAAAATGGAGGATGAAATACAGGGAGGGACAGTGAAAATGTGCCTTGATTGTTGCCGAACCAGACCCTGTTATTTGTCCGCGAATAGCACAAATGCCTATGATTCAACTCTTGCCTTTAATGACACAAAGACGTTCATTTGGGAACATTGTCCTCTAATAATGGTTCTACTACAGCTATTTATATTTACTGGGGCTCACGAGTGGCGCAGTGGTCTAAGGCACTGCATCTCAGTGCTTGAGGCGTCACTACAGACACCCTGGTTCAATTCCAGGCTGTATCACAACCGGCTGAGTCCCATAGGGCGGCGCACAATTGGCCCAGCGTCGGCAGGTGTAGGTCGTCATTGTAAATAAGAATTTGTTCTTAACTGACTTACCTAGTTAAATTCAGGCAGTGAGCTGATGATGGTCATGCTTCCTGGTCTCTGACTGTGTGTGTGTGTGTGTCTATTTAAAACAGCCAAGGTGAAGGTACAGGCTCATCCTTCTCCTCTCAAAGACGCTGTCTCACCGGATGCCCTCACCCGATGCCCCTCCCACATCATGTCCTCACCGGATGCCCCTCCCACATCATGCCCCCTCTTCTTTTTGTCTTCTGCTTCCATACTGTCTATTCCTCTCTTCCTGCCCTTCCTCTTTCAGCATCTCTCTCTCTCTCTGAACTACACTTCCTGAAATCTCCCACCTTCTATATTCCTGCCTCTTCCTCTCTCCCTCTTTTTCTCTCTCTTCTGTTAATGAGGACCTAATGACTGCTTCTATATGGAACTCAGTAAGGCCCTAATTAAAATAGATGGAATCATGTAGCCATGTATCCTCCTCTGAGTGCCTGTGGTCTAGGCTATGTGTGTGTGTGAAGTAAGAGAGGGAGGGAGAAAGAGAGAGAGAGTAGGTGCTTTTGTGTACAGTACGTGTGTGTGTGATTCTACAAGTGTCTGTGTGTGTGTGTTGATGTGCATGTGTGTTTGGGGAACAAACCGTAATCTTTAGCAGCCACAGAATTACTGACCCAGTTTCTGAAAGTCAATGTTCCAAACAGCCACAATAACCCATTAACTACAATACTGTGACCATGGGACACGCAACAATAACTGCTTCCTCCAATGGACAGGTAGCTACAATCATCAAACAAATGTACGTGTCGTCTGTATTTTGAGAGATCACCGAAAGCGTCGGATAAGAGTCGATATTTAATTAGACGAACCGAAAGACACACATTCGAGCAAGGAAATCCATAAAGACACAATTACCAGTATGTTTTAACCCCCCCCCCCCCCCCCCCCATCAACACTAGTGTAATGGCTCATTGACAAAATATTAAAAGCCGGTGCAATTAATTCCGCAGTGTTGTTTTGTGTTGTACGGCTTCGCTATTTCCCGAGCTCTCAAAGTCAACATTTAATCTCGAGCCAAAATCTCGTGCTGTTATTTCACTCTCCAAAAAACTAC
Organism: Coregonus lavaretus; assembly: GCF_964263955.1. NCBI lineage: Eukaryota > Metazoa > Chordata > Actinopteri > Salmoniformes > Salmonidae > Coregonus > Coregonus lavaretus. The sequence continues at coordinate 5,779 of NW_028160973.1, read as the reverse complement.
AGATGAATTTCAAGTTCCTTGCCAAACATAAAAGTAAGTACCCACAATGCAACTGAACGAGGTCAGGGGCAGATGGATGTATTATTATTCACAGTTTAGGGCAAGGGAAGAGGAGAGACAGATTATCATTATCGGAGAGCTGGGGTTTCTATCCGTGCATTATTCCTGCTCCGTAATTAGGGGAGATTAAGGAGGAGTGCCGTCCCCCTGTAGAGAGATGGCCGACACCAGAGCCAATGCTTGCGCAATTAGAAAGCCAAAGAAAAGTTTCCCTTATAGCCCCTAACTGTTGCTGTTACAGGAGGGGGAGGGTATAGTGCAGTCACTGTTGCAGTGTCTACGTTTAATATTCTTTCTCCATTTCTCGTGTGTCCTTTTTTCTCTTTGCCTCTCCCTCTCTTGTTCTTGCTTTCTGTCTCTCTTTCTCTCTCACTCTTGCCCTGCCACCCCTGCTCTTCTCTTCTCTCCATCCTATCCTCTCCTCTTACATCTTCCATATTGTTCTAGCTCTGAAGAGATTTCCCTAGAAGTGCAGATGGTGTGATAGGTGTACTGTAGCATGTACATGTACACTATATATACAAAAGTATGTGGACACACCTTCAAGTTAGTGGATTCGGCTATTTCAGCCACACCCGTTGCTGACAAGTGTATTACATCAAGCACACAGCCATGCAATCACCATAGACAAACATTGGCAGTAGAATGGCCTTACTGAAGAGCTCAGTGACTTTCAACGTGGCACTGTCATAGGACGCCACCTTTCCAACAAGTCAGTTTGTAAATTTCTGCCCTGCTAGAGCTGCCCCGGTCAACTATAAGTGCTGTTATTGTGAAGTGGAAACGTCTAGGAGCAACAACGGCTCAGCCGCAAAATGGTAGGCCACACAAGCTCACAGAACAGGACCGCCGAGTGCTGGAGCATGTGGCTAGTAAAAATCGTCTGTTCTCGGTTGCAACACTCACTACCGAGTTTCAAACTGCCTCTGGAACTGTTCGTCGGGAGCTTCTATGAAATGGGTTTCCATGGCCAAGCAGCCGCACACAAGCCTAAGATCACCGTGCGCAATGCCAAGTGTCGGCTGGAGTGGTGTAAAGCTCGCCGCCATTGGACTCTGGAGCAGTGGAAATGCGTTCTCTGGAGGGATGAATCACACTTCACCATCTGGCAGTCCAACGGACGAATCTGGGTTTGGCGGGTGCCAGGAGAACGCTATCAGTTTGGTGGAGGAGGAATAATGGTCTGGGGCTGTTTTTCATGGTTCGGGCTAGGCCCCTCAGTTCCAGTGAAGGGAAATCTTAACGCTACAGCATACAATTACATTGTAGACGATTCTGTGCTTCCAACTTTGTGGCAACAGTTTGGGGAAGGCCCTTTTGTGTTTCAGCATGACAATGCCCCCATGCACAAAGCGAGGTCCATACAGAAATGGTTTGTCAAGATGGGTGTGGAAGAACTTGACTGGCCTGCACAGAGCCCTGACCTCAACCCCATCAAACACCTTTGAGATGAATTGGAACGCCGACTGCGAGCCAGGCCTAATCGCCCAACATCAGTGCCTGACCTCACTAATGCTCTTGTGGCTGAATGGAAGCAAGTCCCTACAGAAATGTTCCAACATCTAGTGGAAAGCCTTCCCAGAAGAGTGGAGGCTGTTATAGCAGCAAAGGGGGGACCAACTCCATATTAATGCCCATAATTTTGGAATGAGATGTTCGACGAGCAGATGTCCAGATACTTTTGGTCATGTAGTGCACCTGTGACCCAGACTCAAACCAGCCCTGTGTGTTCCCTGATGTGATTCCAAGTTCTCCACCAGGACCACCTTCGTGCCTGTCCAGATCCATCAGTGTGTGTGTGTGTGTGTGTGTGTGTGTGTGTGTGTGTGTGTGTGTGTGTGTGTGTGTGTGTGTGTGTGTGTGTGTGTGTGTGTAAAGTACGAGTTGGTGGGTAACAGGTGTTACTAGGGCCACATGGCTGAGTGGAGGTGGAGGTAGAGACAGGGTGATGATTGGTTCTGTAGTGGACCTGTCGGCTCCGCTCTATTCCGACTCACATTCTCCCTTGGGTCTAGCTAACTGACTGTAGCAGTCCATGGGAAGACATGGAAAACCCTAACCCTTACTGTAGCAGTCCATGGGAAGACATGGAAAACCCTAACCCTTACTGTAGCAGTCCATGGGAAGACATGGAAAACCCTAACCCTTACTGTAGCAGTCCATGGGAAGACATGGAAAACCCTAACCCTTACTGCAGCAGTCGATGGGAAGACATGGAAAACCCTAATCCTTACTGCAGCAGTCGATGGGAAGACATGGAAAACCCTAACCCTTACTGTAGCAGTCCATGGGAAGACATGGAAAACCCTAACCCTTACTGCAGCAGTCGATGGGAAGACATGGAAAACCCTAACCCTTACTGCAGCAGTCCATGGGAAGACATGGAAAACCCTAACCCTTACTGCAGCAGTCCATGGGAAGACATGGAAAAAGATAAGATGTACACTGAGTGTACCACACCTTAGGAACACCTTCCTAATATTGAGTTGCACCAACCCCCCCCTTTAGCCCTCAGAACAGCCTCAATTCTTCAGGGCATGGACTCTACACAGTGTCGAAAGTGTTCCACAGGGATGCTTGCCCATGTTGACTCCAATACTTCCCACAGTTGTGTCAACTTGGCTGGATGTTCTTTGGGTGGTGGACAATTCATTTTTAAAATATTTTTTACGATATATTTCTTGGCATTTTTTTTTACAATTTAACAATCATCAGCAAAATATGACAATCAGATAGTGCCCCTATGTAAAATATTGAATTGCATAAACTTTTGCGTTGTGTTAAATGAAAGACGCTGAGCATCTAAAAAGAGCTTTCCCCATTTCTCATCCTCAAAAATGAGACCAAGGTCATCATGACACTTTATGCAAGCTTCATCATTCCCCATCAGAGCTTGAAGACCAGAGCACATGTATGAAATGAAGCCTTTTACCCCTTTCCTCTCCAGCCACAGTTTATCAGTTGTAGATTTACTCATGGGGCTGAATCCTACCTTCCTGTCGAGTGGCAATATAATGCCAAACCTGTAGGTACTTGAATAAATGAGTTTGAGGTAACTGAAAGTGAGATGCCAATTGTTGGAAGGATAATAATTAACCTTCTCTATACAGATGACCAAATGTTTAAATTCCTTTGCTGAACCACGAAAATGTAATACCATCTCTCAGGGCTTTGCGTAAGATGGGGTTATTATCGAAAGTTGTTTGTTCATATATAGATCTATGTCCTTCTGTTTGTTTACGGACTTCAATCAATATATTTAGACTGCTTTTAGACCCATCAATGCTATAGGTGGGCTAATATAAGGTATAGATGCCAATGACACACGGGAAAGACACTCTTCCTCTATCTGTCTCCAAGAGGGTGAACTTGTTGTTGTATCTTGCCATAACCACCCAGTCTTTAACTGAGATGCCCAGTAATACAACTGGAAGTCAGGTAGAGTACACCTAGCTTCTGAGTATGGTTTGCATAAAGTTGTGAGTTTCACTCTGGGAGGTTTCCCTTTCCACTGAAATGAAGAGACCTTCCTATTAAGTTGTTTGAAAAAATCTTTGGGAATAGGAAACGGCAAGGTTTGAAAAAGGTACAATCATTTTGGTAATATTTTCATCTTTACACAATTGGCCTGCCCAATAAGAGAAATTGGCAAAACCTTTTTGAGAAGGGGAATACAGTTCAGTTGATATGTCTTATTCATTTCAGAAGGAATTTGCAATCCCAGATATGTCATCTTCTGAGGTCTCCAAGAAAACGGCTGGTCTAAAATTGGTTTCTGCATAGCTGCCCTGTTAAAAGACATGATTATACTTTTTGATTGGTCCACCAGGATATAAAATAAACCTTTCTTGATACACACAGGAAAGTGTTGAGCGTGAAAAACCCAGCAGCGTTGCAGTTCTTGATACACTCAAACCGGTTCACATGGCACCTACTACAATACCCCATTATTTTGCTTGCCCATTCACCCTCAATGGCACACATATACAGTGGGGGAAAAAAGTATTTAGTCAGCCACCAATTGTGCAAGTTCTTCCACTTAAAAAGATGAGAGAGGCCTGTAATTTTCATCATAGGTACACGTCAACTATGACAGACAAATTGAGATTTTTTTTCTCCAGAAGATCACATAGTAGGATTTTTAATGAATTTATTTGCAAATTATGGTGGAAAATAAGTATTTGGTCACCTACAAACAAGCAAGATTTCTGGCTCTCACAGACCTGTAACTTCTTCTTTAAGAGGCTCCTCTGTCCTCCACTCGTTACCTGTATTAATGGTACCTGTTTGAACTTGTTATCAGTATAAAAGACACCTGTCCACAACCTCAAACAGTCACACTCCAAACTCCACTATGGCCAAGACCAAAGAGCTGTCAAAGGACACCAGAAACAAAATTGTAGACCTGCACCAGGCTGGGAAGACTGAATCTGCAATAGGTAAGTAGCTTGGTTTGAAGAAATCAACTGTGAGAGCAATTATTAGGAATTGGAAGACATACAAGACCACTGATAATCTCCCTCGATCTGGGGCTCCACGCAAGATCTCACCCCATGGGGTCAAAATGATCACAAGAACGGTGAGCAAAAATCCCAGAACCACACGGGGGGACCTAGTGAATGACCTGCAGAGAGCTGGGACCAAAGTAACAAAGCCTACCATCAGTAACACACTACGCCACCAGGGACTCAAATCCTGCAGTGCCAGACGTGTCCCCCTGCTTAAGCCAGTACATGTCCAGGCCCGTCTGAAGTTTGCTAGAGTGCATTTGGATGATCCAGAAGAGGATTGGGAGAATGTCATTTGGTCAGATGAAACCAAAATAGAACTTTTTGATAAAAACTCAACTCGTCGTGTTTGGAGGACAAAGAATGCTTAGTTGCACCCAAAGAACACCATACCTACTGTGAAGCATGGGGGTCGAAACATCATGCTTTTGGGCTGTTTTTCTGCAAAGGGACCAGGACGACTGATCCGTGTAAAGGAAAGAATGAATGGGGCCATGTATCGTGAGATTTTGAGTGAAAACCTCCTTCCATCAGCAAGGGCATTGAAGATGAAACGTGGCTGGGTCTTTCAGCATGACAATGATCCCAAACACACCGCCCGGCAACGAAGGAGTGGCTTCGTAAGAAGCATTTCAAGGTCCTGGAGTGGCCTAGCCAGTCTCCAGATCTCAACCCCATAGAAAATCTTTGGAGGGAGTTGAAAGTCCGTGTTGCCCAGCGACAGCCCCAAAACATCACTGCTCTAGAGGAGATCTGCATGGAGGAATGGGCCAAAATACCAGCAACAGTGTGTGAAAACCTTGTGAAGACTTACAGAAAACGTTTGACCTGTGTCATTGCCAACAAAGGGTATATAACAAAGTATTGAGAAACTTTTGTTATTGACCAAATACTTATTTTCCACCATAATTTGCAAATAAATTCATTAAAAATCCTACAATGTGATTTTCTGGATTTTTTTTCTCATTTTGTCTGTCATAGTTGACGAGTACCTATGATTAAAATTACAGGCCTCTCTCATCTTTTTTTAGTGGGAGAACTTGCACAATTGGTGGCTGACTAAATATTTTTTTCCCCCACTGTACAATCCATGTCTCAATTGTCTCAAGGTTTAAAAATCCTTCTTTAACCTGTCTCCTCCCCTTCATCTACACTGATTGAAGTGGATTTAACAAGTGACATCAATAAGGGATCATAGCTTTCACCTTGAT
>NW_028160974.1:0-35836 GCF_964263955.1 Coregonus lavaretus | reverse complement strand
GGCGTATCGCTGCAGAATGCTGTGGTAGCCATGCTGGTTAAGTGTGCCTTGAATTCTAAATAAATCACAGACAGTGTCACCAGCAAAGCACCCCCACACCATAACACCTCCTCCTCCATGCTTTATGGTGGGAAATACACATGCGGAGATAATCCGTTCACCCACACCGTGCCTCACAATGCCACGGCGGTTGGAACCAAAAATCTCAAATTTGGACTCCAGACCAAAGGACAAATTTCCACCAGTCTAATGTCCATTGCTCGTGTTTGTTGGCCCAAGCAGGTCTGTTCTTCTTATTGGTGTCCTTTAGTAGTGGTTTCTTTGCAGCAATCCGACCATGAAGGCCTGATTCACACAGTCTCCTCTGAACAGTTGATGTTGAGATGTGTCTGTTACTTGAAGCATTTATTTGGGCTGCAATTTCTGAGGCTGGTAACTCTAATGAACTTATCCTCTGCAGCTGAAGTAACTCTGGGTCTTCCATTCCTGTGGCGGTCCTCATGATAGCCAGTTTCATCATAGCGCTTGATGGTTTTTGCAACTGTACTTGAAGAAACTTTCAAGGTTCTTGAAATGTTCCGTATTGACTGACCTTAATGTCTTAAAGTAATGATGGACTGTCGTTTCTCTTTGCTTATTTGAGCTGTTCTTGCCACAAATAGGGCTATCTTCTGTATACCACACACACATACACACCTTGTCACAACACAACTGATTGGCTCAAACGCATTAAGAAGGAAAGAAATTCCACAAATTAACTTTTAAGAAGGCACACCTGTTAATTGAAATGCATTCCAGGTGACTAACTCCTGGAGCTGGTTGAGAGAATGCCAAGAGTGTGCAAATGTGTCATCAAGGCAAAGGGTGGCTACTTTGAAGAATCTCAAATTTAAATATATTTTGATTTGTTTAACACTTTTTTGGTTACTACATGATTCTATATGTATTATTTCATAGTTTTGATATCTTCACTATTATTCTACAATGTAGAAAATAGTAAAAATAAAGAAAAACCCTTGAATGAGTAGGTGTTCTAAAACTTTTGACCGGTAGTGTTTATCCTTGCCATTCATAAATCATAAATCATACAATGTAGTTATATGTTCATGGTATCACATCCAGACAAGTAAACTAAAGATCTCGTTTGTATTTTTGATATGAAGTCCATCAGGACTTGTCAGACAGTGACGTTAAAGTGAGGGACTCGTCAGTAGCCTACCAAATTGCATCCTTAAGAGAGCTGTTCATTTGGTTCCCTAATTTGCATACTACTGGTAGGCATTTTGGTGATCTGCAGATAAATTACGAAAACATTTGCTGAAGATTGTGAATTGTCACACCCTGATCTGTTTCACCTGTCTTTGTGATTGTCTCCACCCCCTCCAGGTGTCGCCCATCTTCCCCATTATCCCCAGGGTATTTATACCTGTGTTCTCTGTTTGTCTGTTGACAGTTCGTTTTGTTTCGTCAAGCCTACCAGTGGTTTTCCACTTGCTCCTGTCTTTCTCAAGTTCCTGTTTTCTGGTTTTGACCATTCTGCCTGCCCTGAACCTGAGCCTGCCTGCCGTTCTGTACCTTGTCCCACCACCCTGGATAATTGACCTCTGCCTGCCCTGACCCTGAGACTGCCTGCCGTTCTGTACCTTTTGGTCTCTGATCTGGATTACTGACCTCTGCCTGCCCTTGACCTGTTGTTTGCCTTCCCCCTGTTTTTGTAATAAACGTTTGTTACTTCGACACTGTCTGCATCTGGGTCTTCTCCTGAAATGTGATAGTGAATCCTCCTCACTGCAGGAACAATAGGTAGGTTAGTGGAGAAAGAGTCTCACTCTGGTCCAAAATATGATTAAAGAAAACAGATTGAATCATTTTAAAAGCTATTGATACTTATATGGTATTTTTATATGGTATTTTCAAAGATACTGATATAGGTCTATTGATTTAATCAAAGTGTTGACAATAGGGTAGACAACTGCTCCTTTCTGTGTAGCAAAGCCCATGTTTAACACCTGCTTCATTCTTCAATCATACCTTTATTACAGATAGCTGAGAGAATACCTCTTAAAAGGAAGCTCGAAGCCTGTGGAAGTCAGCAGACTCTTACAGGATTCTTTAAAGGCTCAGTGAAGGCAACATTACGTTTTTCCTGTGTTTTATATCATATTGTACAACAGCTGATGAAACTAACACTGTAAAATCCTATATATTTTTTAATATCAGTGTTATTTCCTGACAGTTGCTGGTTGAAAATACAATCTAGCATTAGAATGTACCAGAGGCCACTAAAATAGAGCTTGTTCGGCAAAAATAATCTTAACACCGACCCATCCCCCCAAGACCTGGGGAGCATGGCTGGGTACTTTGTCTATTTGGCTGGCTACTCCATGTGCTTGTGGAAAACACTGTGTGTGTGTGGGGGGTGTTAGGATGATGGATGGATGAAGGGTGAAGGATATGATTAATGGTATTCTCTCTCTCTCCGTTTGTCTCTGTCTCTGTCTTCCTTTATCTCTCTCTATGTCTGCCTCTCTGCCTCTCCGTTTCTCTCTCTCTCTCTCTCTCTCTCTCTCTCTCTCTCTCTCTCTCTCTCTCTCTCTCTCTCCTCAGTCTCTCTCTCTCCTCAGTCTCTCTCTTTCCCTCAGTCTCTCTCTTTCCCTCATTCTCTCTCTTTCCCTCAGTCTCTCTCTCTCCCCCTATTTCTCTATCCCTTGCTTCTTGCTGTGGTTGACAGTAGCTCATGAGAACTCTCTCAGCAGCCTCCGCTGCTTGGCAGACTCATAACCAGTCCTTTGAGTTCCATACACCTCAGACAAGGAGGGGAAACTATTTACCCTCATCTCCTCCCGTACTGCGCACCTTGCTGTAAATTCCTAGTGTGGGGGATAATGACGGCCCATAGGGACCAGACCTGGCAACCCGTGGCTTATCTGGCAACCGGTGGCATTCTCACACCAGGGCAGCAACTGTGGAACTTGGCGGCGGTTCTTCCGCCCCCTCACACAATTTATTAACCCAACTTTCACAGGTACAGTTCATCAAGTGAGAGAAACCAGAGAGTGGAAAGATTGCGACTAGGTCCAAGATCTAGCTATGAAAGGTTCTCTCTGTTGTCTGTAACAGGTGAGACTTTTTCACCTCATCTCCTCCACCCTCTTTCTTTCTCTCCTCCTTTTTTCCCCTCACTGATCTGTCCGTTTCCTAAGCAACACAAAACCCCCACAGACTTACTAGAGCACTCCTCCACACCACACAGAACCATTAATAGGGGCACTAGACACCCACTCCTATACCACAGATAGAACTAGATACGTGTCCAGTACTAGATACCTACTCCTATACCACAGATAGAACTAGATACGTGTCCAGTACTAGTCACCCACTCCTATACCACAGATAGAACTAGATACGTGTCCAGTACTAGATACCCATTCCTATACCACAGATAGAACTAGATACGTGTCCAGTACTAGATACCCACTCCTATACCACAGATAGAACTAGATACGTGTCCAGTACTAGATACCCACTCCTATACCACAGATAGAACTAGATACGTGTCCAGTACTAGATACCCACTCCTATACCACAGATAGAACTAGATACATGTCCAGTACTAGATACCCACTCCTATACCACAGATAGAACTAGATACGTGTCCAGTACTAGATACCCACTCCTATACCACAGATAGAACTAGATACGTGTCCAGTACTAGATACCCACTCCTATACCACAGATAGAACTAGATACATGTCCAGTACTAGATACCCACTCCTATACCACAGATAGAACTAGATACATGTCCAGTACTAGATACCCATTCCTATACCACAGATATAACTAGATACATGTCCAGTACTAGATACTACACAGTCCTCCTCAGTCATTCTGAAGCATGTGCAGCTTCTAGCCTAAATATAGCCTCTCTGTCAATCTATACTGGATCCTACTGAGCGTGGAAAACCCACACTCAATAGGATATTAATTAAGTCCTATTAATACAGTGGACTGACTGGTAGGCGGTAGGAGGTCTGCACTGTGCCCAGTGTGTTCTGTATACTGTAATGAAACACCACACACACACACACACACATACACACACACACACACACACACACACACACACACACACACACACTGTTCCCAGGCATTTTATACTGTAATAATACTGTCAGTGTGCTCCAGTCATGCCAGGATTCCAAGGGAGAGACAGAGAGACAGAGTCAGGATTGGGCATTAGGGTTGGCAGCCAACAGGGCGAGACAGTAGGCTAGGCAGAGGGCAGCAAGCTGGCATAGAGAGTAGTTAGGTCAGCACTATGACTTTGGATGTATTCAAGTGTGTGTGTTTGAGAGAGAGAGAAAAGTGTGTGTGTGTGTGTGTGTGTCTGTGTGCATGCGTGAGAGAGAGAGAAATATGTGAAAGAGATGTGTGTTTATACTGTAAGTTTATGTGGGTGTATACGTTTTGTGTGTGTACATGTATGTACGTACGTGTGTGTGTGTGTGTGTGTATGTGTGTGATACCATGTCTCACCTGGAAGCGGTGGAAGTCGGCAGGTTTGAAGTCGTTGGGGGAGCAGCCGCACCAGTCCACTATGTGTTTGTACTGACACTTACAGCCCAGCTTCCTGTTCCAGTTAGTGATGCGCAGGTTGTTGTCCACCATGCTCTCACAGTGAGCACTGTTCTCCAGCACCGTATGGAAGAACGACTGAGAGAGAGAGAGAAGAAAAGAGAGAGTGGGCGTCAGAATCTATAACTTCACCTTCCTGCACTGAAGTGTAGTGTAGGTGGAAGAGAAGAGAATGAAGGATGACGTGGACATCTGTAACACTTAACCACAAACATCTCCAGTTTTTCATCTATTTAACTTTCAAAACATCTCCTCCAAGCCCTTACGCAGTGTCCTTAGGACTGGTGTGTGTAAGTGTGTGTGTTTACCTCAGCGAGCAGAAGTATATAGGTGTGTGTGTGTGTGTTCTTACCTCAGCGGGCAGCAGTGTGTAGGTGTGTGTGTGTGTGTTCTTACCTCAGCGGGCAGCAGTGTGTAGGTGTGTGTGTGTGTGTTTACCTCAGTGAGCAGAAGTATATAGGTGTGTGTGTGTGTGTTCTTACCTCAGCGGGCAGCAGTGTGTAGGTGTGTGTGTGTGTGTTTACCTCAGTGAGCAGAAGTATATAGGTGTGTGTGTGTGTGTTCTTACCTCAGCGGGCAGCAGTGTGTAGGTATAGAAGCGCTTCATGTTGATGACCAGGTCGTCTTGGGATTTTATAACGTACTCCACGAACGCACGATTGAGCAGGAACCAATCAGAACCGCCGTCCACAGAAATGCCTTCTGGGATTTTACGGTCGCCCAGTCGCCACATGTGGGTGTCGCACTCGAAGAAAAGCCGGTCCAGACCTTGTTTGCGGATAAACCTGGTTGACCAAAAACACACAACCATGGTTAAACCTACAGCGACCACAAACACACGAACACACAACCATGGTTAAACCTATAGCAACCACAAACACACAACCATGGTTAAACCTATAGCGACCACAAACACACAACCATGGTTAAACCTATAGCAACCACAAACACAACCATGGTTAAACCTATAGCGACCACAAACACACAACCATGGTTAAACCTATAGCGACCACAAACACACAACCATGGTTAAACCTATAGCAACCACAAACACACAACCATGGTTAAACCTATAGCGACCACAAACACACAACCATGGTTAAACCTATAGCGACCACAAACACACAACCATGGTTAAACCTATAGCAACCACAAACACACAACCATGGTTAAACCTATAGCGACCACAAACACACAACCATGGTTAAACCTATAGCGACCACAAACACACAACCATGGTTAAACCTATAGCGACCACAAACACACAACCATGGTTAAACCTATAGCGACCACAAACACACAACCATGGTTAAACCTATAGCGACCACAAACACACAACCATGGTTAAACCTATAGCAACCACAAACACACAACCATGGTTAACCTATAGCAACCACAAACACACAACCATGGTTAAACCTATAGCGACCACAAACATGGTTAAACCTATAGCGACCACAAACACACAACCATGGTTAAACCTATAGCAACCACAAACACACAACCATGGTTAAACCTATAGCGACCACAAACACACAACCATGGTTAAACCTATAGCGACCACAAACACACAACCATGGTTAAACCTATAGCGACCACAAACACACAACCATGGTTAAACCTATAGCGACCACAAACACACAACCATGGTTAAACCTATAGCAACCACAAACACACAACCATGGTTAAACCTATAGCAACCACAAACACACAACCATGGTTAAACCTATAGCGACCACAAACACACAAACACACAACCATGGTTAAACCTATAGCGACCACAAACACACAACCATGGTTAAACCTATAGCAACCACAAACACACAACCATGGTTAAACCTATAGCAACCACAAACACACAACCATGGTTAAACCTATAGCGACCACAAACACACAACCATGGTTAAACCTATAGCGACCACAAACACAACCATGGTTAAACCTATAGCGACCACAAACACACAACCATGGTTAAACCTATAGCAACCACAAACACACAACCATGGTTAAACCTATAGCGACCACAAACACACAAACACACAACCATGGTTAAACCTATAGCAACCACAAACACACAACCATGGTTAAACCTATAGCAACCACAAACACACAACCATGGTTAAACCTATAGCGACCACAAACACACAACCATGGTTAAACCTATAGCAACCACAAACACACAACCATGGTTAAACCTATAGCAACCACAAACACACAACCATGGTTAAACCTATAGCAACCACAAACACACAACCATGGTTAAACCTATAGCGACCACAAACACACAACCATGGTTAAACCTATAGCAACCACAAACACACAACCATGGTTAAACCTATAGCGACCACAAACACACAACCATGGTTAAACCTATAGCGACCACAAACACACAACCATGGTTAAACCTATAGCGACCACAAACACACAACCATGGTTAAACCTATAGCGACCACAAACACACAACCATGGTTAAACCTATAGCGACCACAAACACACAACCATGGTTAAACCTATAGCAACCACAAACACACAACCATGGTTAAACCTATAGCAACCACAAACACACAACCATGGTTAAACCTATAGCGACCACAAACACACAACCATGGTTAAACCTATAGCGACCACAAACACACAACCATGGTTAAACCTATAGCAACCACAAACACACAACCATGGTTAAACCTATAGCGACCACAAACACACAACCATGGTTAAACCTATAGCGACCACAAACACACAACCATGGTTAAACCTATAGCAACCACAAACACACAACCATGGTTAAACCTATAGCGACCACAAACACACAACCATGGTTAAACCTATAGCAACCACAAACACACAACCATGGTTAAACCTATAGCGACCACAAACACACAACCATGGTTAAACCTATAGCGACCACAAACACACAACCATGGTTAAACCTATAGCGACCACAAACACACAACCATGGTTAAACCTATAGCGACCACAAACACACAACCATGGTTAAACCTATAGCGACCACAAACACACAACCATGGTTAAACCTATAGCAACCACAAACACACAACCATGGTTAAACCTATAGCAACCACAAACACACAACCATGGTTAAACCTATAGCGACCACAAACACACAACCATGGTTAAACCTATAGCGACCACAAACACACAACCATGGTTAAACCTATAGCGACCACAAACACACAACCATGGTTAAACCTATAGCGACCACAAACACACAACCATGGTTAAACCTATAGCAACCACAAACACACAACCATGGTTAAACCTATAGCGACCACAAACACACAACCATGGTTAAACCTATAGCGACCACAAACACACAACCATGGTTAAACCTATAGCGACCACAAACACACAACCATGGTTAAACCTATAGCGACCACAAACACACAACCATGGTTAAACCTATAGCAACCACAAACACACAACCACACAACCATGGTTAAGTTTTTTTCTTTTACATACAACCACTAACTTATATAAACTTATGTTACACTCAACTATACACTCACTTATATAAACATATTTTTGCTTTATTTGTCCTTTATTTAACCAGATGGTCTCTTGAGGAACCTCTTTTTCCAGAGACTGGGAGAAAGCAAGGTCAAAAAAGCCTTGTATGGCAACATAGTCCATCTCTCACAGCTGCCGTATTCAAAAATGCATACAAACTGAACAAAACATCTCTGTGGTGACATGTTTATAAACATTTACAAACATTTGAAAGTTCCATATAGCCTAGTGGTTAGTATATGTTCTGCTTGGAAAACATGTATGTTCCATGTTCACCAATTTCCCTTTCCAGTAGACACTCAGGATCCTCTCCCAGTAGCATTGAGAGAGCATAGAGAGAGAGTCACATCCTATACATGTTTCCCTCAAACAATGTGTGATTTATGTGAAAGCACCAAGTGTTGCAGTAGGTGTCAAATTCAGGTCAAACAGACAACTGTTTCACTCAGTCCTTGAAGGTATTAAAGCCAGCTGCTATCCAAACAGAAACAAAGTTGTATAACCTATATACACCTCCATTTGATTCCTATAGAAACAGCTATATAGGAACAACCTTCATTAATCCACTATCCATCCTATCTCATGCCAGTAGTGGTTTTATTCAGTCAAGCCCGTCTAACCCCTGGCACACACACACACACACACACACACACACACACACACGCACACACACACACACACACACACACACAATGGCACAGCACGACAGGCAGCCAGACTGTGATTGGTGTCAGTGTGTGTGTGTGTGAGTACCAGTGATTGGCATGTCATTAAGTAGCGTGATATGGCATGGAGCGGGTTGGGGACAGGGCTGGCAGGCAGCACCTCGCCACGGCAACAAGGGAAGGTTAATTAATAAAGCTACAGATGGAGCCTAATTGGATTATGACTCAGTCACCAAGCTGGGGCAAGGAGGGTGTGTGTGTGTGTGTGTGTGTGTGTGTGTGTGTGTGTGTGTGTGTGTGTGTGTGTGTGACAGTGGAGGCTCCTCAGAGGAGGAAAGGGAGGACCATCCTCCTCAGTGAATTTCATAAAAATACAAATAGTGAAACATTAAAAGTGATCCTTTTTAGATAAAACTATACTAAATATATTCACGTCACCAAATAATTTATTAAAACACACTGTTTTCACAAGCGAAGGGAAAAGGTGAGAGGATGAGAGGGTGTAGATACGAGAAGGAAGTGATCATGCTGTTTGTATGTGGCTGCTACGAAAGTGAACCGATTCTGTTTGTATGTGGCTGCTATGAAAGTGAACCGATTCTGTTTAAAAACGTTACCTGAATTTGTCCAATAGAAACTCTCGTTTGCAACTGTTGGACTAATGATTACACCCTAGATCAGCTAGATGCAGGCAAGAGTATGCAAGGCGGTATTGAATGTGTCACTGTCTGTCGCCTTGATTACTCAAACTTCTCTCTCGACCTGTGCACCTACGTTGAAAACTTTTATTCATAGGCTAGGTTGTAGCAACCTCATGATGGGTATAGGGACAATTCGAGTATCATGTAGTAACCTAAACCTATTGCTGTTACATTGAACTAGGTGAGTGGAATATGAATGACAGTCATCCAATATGCTGTAATAGAAATAAGGCCATGCTCATGAAAAAAAGAATCGTTCTCCCTCATCTTAAACGGCACCGTCCGCCACTGGTGTGTGAGAATGCGAATAAAAATGAGTGAACATGTTTTAATGTGTCTGTATCATGCTAGTGTGTGTGTGTGTGTGTGTGTGTGTGTACGTGCACCTATAATAATATGCCATTTAGCAGACGCTTTTATCCAAAGCGACTTACAGTCATGCGTGCATACATTTTTTGTGTATGGATGGTCCCGGGGATCGAACCCACTACCTTGGCGTTACAAGCGCCGTGCTCTACCAGCTGAGCTACAGAGGACCACCTGTACGTGGGTGTGTATTTTTCAGTGTGTGTGCGTGTTAGATCTCACCTGGCGTTGTCTCTGCCGTGGGACTTGATGAAGTTCATGTCTCTGTACTTGGACAGGAAGGCCACCAGCTGGCTGTTGGTCCTGTTAACAACAACCAGGAAGAGATAATTAGAAACCAACCAATCAGTGGAAACGACAGCCAGGAAGTTCATAATTACCAACCAATCAAAGAGAGAGAGGTAGAAACCATATGCCATATGAAAGGGCAATAGAACAGCTTTTCTCGGTCATCACTTTTCAAGGGTTGTCAAGGATACAAAGATATATTTGTTAAAGGGATAGTTCCCTATAAAAATCTAAGTATGCCAGCCATTTTCTTGGACTCTCACTCATACAACCGCCACTCACTTTTATGCTCAGTTTGATTTTGGGGTGAACTATTGCTTTAACAGAACATTTGATCATTTATTATTTAACTATACACTATCACTAGGGGCCAGGGTTTTCCAGGTCAGTTGGTCAGGAAAACTACTGACCCTAAGTAGTAAGACAGTAAACATAACATCCATGTAGCAGTTGGCTCAATAACCAACCCCACAGGCACTATACAATACAGTAGTCCAGTCGAGTCAAACCCTTTCTAGGTAGCCCATCCAGGCTAAAGGCTTCTCCTCTGCAGTGCAAGACATCATTGCCACAGTAAAGGTATTCTCAACAATACAGATATCTGCATGGTGTAAAGCAGGGTAGGGGGTAGGCTGTCCGGACCTTTAGATGACAGCTCAGTTTTCCTTTCTAAAAGAGCCTAAACTCTCCTAACAAAGCTGGGCTAGCGCAGGCTGAAGGAACGCATATTAATGCCATTTACTGATGAAGGAGCAATTTCACAGCCCCAAGGCTTTCCTTAGCAGATGTAGTGGGACACACACACACACACACACACAAACACAGACAACACACACACAGAGCACAGCACAGCGGGGGAAATCGAGGTCACAGCATAAATTTGCCAGAGTTGTGTCATTGTGCCTGAGTGGTCCCCAGTCTGTCCAGTGGGTCTGGTTGGTTTGCTGACTGACTGTCTACCCAAGGGTGCCCTCTCGTCTCTCTGTCACTATGTGTCTGGCTGGATGGCATTCACACACACTGCCACCCAAGCCAGTACCACAGAATCACCAGCCAAGCCCATATCATAGTCTTTAGTAAAGCAGCTGGATAGTTTTTAGTAAAGCAACTAGATAGTCTTTAGTAAAGCAGCTGGATATTCTTTAGTAAAGCAGCTGGATAGTCTTTGGTGAAGCAGCTGGATAGTTTTTAGTGAAGCAGCTGGATAGTCTTTAGTAAAGCAGCTGGATATTCTTTAGTAAAGCAGCTGGATAGTCTTTAGTAAAGCAGCTGGATAGTCTTTAGTAAAGCAGCTGGATAGTCTTTGGTGAAGCAGCTGGATAGTTTTTAGTAAAGCAGCTGGATAGTCTTTAGTAAAGCAGCTGGATATTCTTTAGTGAAAGCTATATAGTATTTATTAAAGCAGCTGGATAGTCTTTATTAAAGCAGCTGGATAGTCTTTATTAAAGCAGCTGGATAGTATTTACTAAAGTAGCTGGATAGTCTTCAGTAAAGCAGCTGGATAGTCTTTAGTAAAGCGGCTGGATAGTCTTTAGTGAAGCAGCTGGATAGTCTTTAGAGAAGCAGCTGGGTAGTCTTTATTGAAGCAGCTGGATAGTCTTTAGTAAAGCAGCTGGATAGTCTTTATTAAAGCAGCTGGATAGTATTTAGTGAAGCAGCTGGATAGTCTTTAGTGAAGCAGCTGGATAGTCTTTAGTAAAGCAGCGGGATAGTCTTTAGTAAAGCAGCGGGATAGTCTTTAGTGATGCAGCTGGATAGTCTTTATTAAAGCAGCTGGATAGTCTTTATTAAAGCAGGAGGTTAGAAAAGAGGATAGAAGCAAGACAACACTGCCTGTCTTGAAGAAGAGAAAAGCCTGGAAAGAGATCCTTGCTCTGGGACAAAACAACCATGTAACCCATCCCTCCCTCCTCCATCCCTCCATTGCAGCCCACCGGGCAGACACACAGACACCACCGCTGGGACGAGGGGGAGAGGGTATTTGGGCTGGGCCTTTCAGGCTCATCCATGTGGACGGGAGGACATCATCAGAGAATTAGACAGGGAATAATGCCTGTCTCTCTCCTCCAGCCTACTGATGGCACCAGCACCAAGCCTAACCCTGCATTCCTTATACTGTAGCAGTGGAGCCTGTGGCCATAGGGTGGATCATAGGAATAATGCCTGTCTCTCTCAGTAGCACCGGACCTAACCCTGCATTCCTTATAGCATTGGTGCTGTATGGCTGTAGCATACTGTAGGGACTGTCCCTTCATTCCTTATACAGTATCAGTGGAGAAGATGACCATAGGGTGGATCATAGCCTGGTTATTATTTTAGTGTGGTACTTTGACTCTAGCATAGCCTGGTTATTCTTTTAGTGAGGTACTATGACTGTAGCATAGCCTGGTTATTCTTTTAGTGAGGTACTATGACTGTAGCATACCCTGGTTATTCTTTTAGTGAGGTACTATGACTCTAGCATACCCTGGTTATTCTTTTAGTGAGGTACTATGACTGTAGCATAGACTGGTTGGCTTCATTCTACACTCGCATGACAGTTGAATTGAACTGAATTGAAGAGGGCTGTGCAAGGCAAGTATAGTTTGTCACAGAGCTTTCTTCTTCCTTCTTTTTTGATTGTATCACTATACGGCCTTGTAGATGAGCGGGAGTGGATTGAGGGAGTGGACTGATGATCAGTGTGTTGTGGGTTAAAGTATGTAAATATTGTCTAAATGAAGAAACTTGAGTCAAATCCAAGAAGTGGTCCAAAAAAGCTTTTGCAATGCAAGTATATACTATTACATATTATAAATATATACTATTACTGTATGCTATGCCAACATGTAACCTCCCCTCTCTTTCCCCTTCTCTTATTCACTCTCTTCTTTCACTCCCTCTCCCTCCATCTCTCTTCACATGGGCCTATAAAAACCTCCAGTGTCAGCCCTTTCCTCCACCACATCACCGCCATGCAAATGAAGAGAAGAAGAGGAGACAGACAGGAAGAAAGAAACAGCTCATCAGCACACCACAAACACATTCACTCACACAGTGACAGATGCAAGCGTACACCCACATTATGCAAACACAGGCATACACAACGGCATTATGCACACACACACACACGCACACACACACACGGGCGCACAGGCGCACACACATACACTTGAGCGCACATAGACAGACAGACAGACAAAAAGACAGACAGATACTATCACTTTTATAATCGAACATCAAAATCAGAACTATTCTCCCTGTTCTCACACTATCCCATAATATCTAAGACAAGCACATATCCACATGGCAACAGACTAAAAGTACGCTCTCAGGGTGTCTCCTGAGCCTGTGTATATAAACCAAACACACGTGTTGGACTATGAAACAACACACTTTCTTTATACCTTCCATTTTAGCTCCAGGTGTTGGACACACAAGGTCCAGTTTCCTTTTTCACAATGGCGATTTCAGCTACTGGTGGCCATCTGGGGCAAGTACAGTGGCAAGAAAAAGTATGTGAACCCTTTGGAATTACCTGGATTTCTGCATTAATTGGTCATAAAATGTGATCTGATCTTCATCTAAGTCACCACAATAGACAAACACAGTGTGCTTAAACTAATAACACACAAATTATTCTATTTTCCTTGTCTATATTGAATACATCATTTAAACATTCACAGTGTAGGTTGGAAAAAGTATGTGAACCCCTAGGCTAATGGCTTCTCCAAAAGCTAAATGGCTTCTCCAGCTAACCTGGAGTCCAATCAATGAGACGAGATTGGAGATGTTGGTTAGAGCTGCCCTGCCCTATAAAAAACACTCACAAAATTTTAGTTTGCTATTCACAAGAAGCATTGCCTGATGTGAACCATGCCTTGAACAAAACAGATATCAGAAGACCTAAGATTAAGAATTGTTGACTTGCTGGAAAGGGTTACAAAAGTATCTCTAAAAGTCTTGATGTTCATCAGTCCACGGTAAGACAAATTGTCTATAAATGGAGAAAGTTCAGCACTGTTGCTACTCTCCCTAGGATTGACCGTCATCAACAGAAAAAAGTTTATCAAGACATTTTGCAGGGGAATGTAAGGCTATCTGTCCACCAATTGAAGCTCAACAGAAGTTGGGTGATGCAACAGGACAATGACCCAAAACACAGAAGTAAATCAACAACAGAATGGCTTCAACAGAAGAAAATACGCCTTCTGGAGTGGCCCAGTCAGAGTCCTGACCTCAACCCGATTCAGATGCTGTGGCATGACCTCAAGAGAGCGGTTCACACCAGACATGCCAAGAATATTGCTGAACTGAAACAGTTTTGTAAAGTGGAATGGACCAAAATTCCTCCTGACCGTTGTGCAGGTCTGAGCCGCAACTACAGAAAACATTTGGTTGAAGTTATTGCTGCCAAAGGAGGGTCAACCATTTGTTAAATCCAAGGGTTCACATACTTTTCCCACCCTGCACTGTGAATGTTTACACAGTGTGTTCAATAAAGACATGAAAACGTATGATTGTTTGTGTGTTATTAGTTTAAGCAGACTGTGTCTGTCTATTGTTGTGACTTAGATGAAGATCAGATCACATTTTATGACCAATTTATGCAGAAATCCAGGTAATTCCAAAGGGTTCACATACATTTTCTTGCCACTGTATGTGATAGAAGTCTATGAGGGACTAATGTGTGGATCCACATCACAAACCTACCAGCAGACCCTGAGGCCCTACAGGTTCACAAGGGTGTGTATGTGTGGCACTCAGCCCTCGGTGGAATGAGTCAGACACATTTTAAACTCTTCTTCTTCTCTCCCCCTCCAGCATTCCAATTACCTCCACAGACAGGTGCAGGCCCTGGCCTCCCAGTACCTCAACGTGAGGGTGACCCCCTGGAGGATGGCTACCATCTGGGGCGGTGCCAAACACACACAAACACACACACACTAACCACCTGTTGGGAAGTCAATACATATTGACCAAGGGGCAATTTACATGTAATCAGTTCACCATGTAACCTATTCAACTGAGTAAGTAAGCCAGGACAGGGATTGGAATTCGGGGGGAACAAATGTGTAATCACCTTAAGAAGAACCGGAGATCTACTGTAATTGATCTATTTAAGTTTTTTAGCTAGGGTTTTTGTTGTAAGTCTGCAGTGATTGTATAGTGATTGTGACTGTATGGATTCCTCGAGTGCCTATGGGGCTATATAGCCGTGTGTGTCTACTGTCTGATAGCCATTCAGACTTTTAGTACTGTTTGTATCTCTTCATAATGGCTCATTTTAAAGAGTGTATAGACTGTAAATTATAATTACACAACAAAGGACTATCAGTAGAATCTCTCAATATTTTTTATCCATATGACCAAACTGGTGTTCAAAGTGTTCAGAGTAATTTCATGTCAGGTCAAACAGAGAAGTGAGCATGTGAAGTAGTATTTCCTCTCTGTCTG
Organism: Coregonus lavaretus; assembly: GCF_964263955.1. Classification (NCBI taxonomy): domain Eukaryota; kingdom Metazoa; phylum Chordata; class Actinopteri; order Salmoniformes; family Salmonidae; genus Coregonus; species Coregonus lavaretus. The sequence goes on along the minus strand of NW_028160974.1, from coordinate 20,217 downwards.
ACTCCTGGCCACTCACCCCTAAACAGCTTGACTGTTTCGAAGGAGAAGAGGCCCAAGACGTTCCAGTAAAACCAATTGCTGTCAACACAGCTGCTGCTACTTCCGTACTTAAATATATACAGAGCATTCGGAAAGTATTCAGACCCCTTCCCTTTTTCCACTTTGTTACGTTACAGCCTTATTCTAAAATGTATTACATAACTAAATGTCCTCATCAATCTACACATGATACCCCATAATGACAAAGTGAAAACAGGGTTGTAGAAATGCTTGCTAATTTATTACAAATAAAAAACAGAAATACCTTATTTACATCAGACCCTTTGCTATGAGACTTGATATTGAGCTCAGGTGCATCCTGTTTCCATTGATCATCCTTGAAATGTTTCTACAACTTGATTGGAGTCCACCTGTTGTAAATTCAATTGATTGGACATGATTTGGAAAGACACACACCTGTCTATATAAGGTCCCACAGTTGACAATGCATGTCAGAGCAAAAACCAAGCCATGAAAGGAATTGTCCGTAGAGTTCCGAGACAGGATTGTGTCGAGGCACAGATCTGGGGAAGGGTACCAAAAAATGTCTGCAGCATTGAAGGTCCCCAAAAACACAATGGCCTCCATCATTCTTAAATGGAAGAAGTTTGGAACCACCAAGATTCTTCCTAAAGCTGGCCGCCCGGCGAAACTGAGCAATCGGAGGAGAAGGGCCTTGGTCAGGGAGGTGACCAAGAACCCAATGGTCACTCTGACAGAGCTCCAGAGTTCCTCTGTGGATATGGGAGAACCTTCTAGAAGGGCAACCATCTCTGCAGCATTCCACCAATCAGGCCTTTATGGTAGAGTGGCCAGACAGAAGCCACTCCTCAGTAAAAGGCACATGACAGCCCGCTTGGAGTTTGCCAAAAGGCACCTAAAGGACTCTCAGACCATGAGAAACAAGATTCTCTGGTCTGATGAAACCAAGATTGAACTCTTTGGCCTGAATGCCAAGCGTCACATCTGGAGGAAAACCGGCACCATCCCTACGATGAACCATGATGGTGCCAGCATCATGCTGTGGGGGTGTTTTTCAGTGGCAGGGACTTGGAGACTAGTCAGGATCGAGGCAAAGATGAAGTGCTCAGGACCTCAGACTGGGCCGAAACAGGAGTGGCTTCAGGACAAGTCTCTGAATGTTCTTGAGTGGCCCAGCCAGAGCCCGGACTTGAACCCAATCGAACATCTCTGGAGAGACCTGAAAATAGCTGTGCAGCGACACTCCCCATCCAACCTGACAGAGAGGCTTTGCAGAGAAGAATGGGAAAAACTCCCCAAATACAGGTGTGTCAAGCTTGTAGTGTCATACCCAAGAAGACTCGAGGCTGTAATCGCTGCCAAAGGTTCTTCAACAAAGTACTGAGTAAAGGGTCTGAATACTTATGTAAATGTGAAATTTAAGTTGTTTATTTTTACTACATTTGCAAAAATTTCTAAAAACCTGTTTTTGCTTTTTCATTATGGGGTATTGTGTGTAGATTGATCAGTGAAATAGAATAAGGCTGTAACGTAACAAAATGTGGAAAAAGTCAAGGGGTCTGAATAATTTCCCAATGCACAGTAGGTCAACTATTTGGAAAACCTTGCCCCTCCACCCAAGTCACGTGGGACCCTGACGTTAATTAAGAAGTCCCAGCTCCAGTCGGTCATGGTGATCAGGTCTGACATACTGCTAGCCTCTACCCCCCTGTCACCTCCACCCCAGTCACCTGATGGGGTAGTCTGCAGCGCTGAGGTTGATGAAGAAGTCCCAGCTCCAGTCGGTCATGGTGATGAGGTCTGCCATGCTACGTAGGTACATTGTGAGCAGGCTGGCACCGCCCCAGATGGTAGCCATCCTCCAGGGCGTCACCCTCACGTTGGGGTACTGGGAGGCCAGGGCCTGCACCTGTCTGTGGAGGTAGTTGGAACGCTGGAAGGGGAGAGAAGAGGAAGAGTTTAAAACATGTGTCAAACTCATTCCACGGAGGGCTGAGTGTCTGCAGGTTTTTGCTCCACCCTTGGACTTGATTGATGAATTAAGGTCACTGATTAGTAAGGAACTCCCCTCACCTGGTTATGTAGGTCTTACTTGAAAGGAAAATCAAAAAACCAGCAGACACTAGGCCCTCCATGGAATGAGTTTGACACCCCTGGTTTAAGACAATATCCTACGTATAGGATAAGGGTATAGACCAGGGCTCTCCAACCCTGTTCCTGGAGAGCTACCGTCCTGTAGGTTTTCACTCCAACCCCAATCTAGCACACCTGATTCCAGGGCCGGTCCTTGACGTCTATGATTGGTGATCCGGACCGGACCAAAAACCAAAGTCTGTGGATGTGGAAATCAAGGATGGTCCGGAAGACGTCGGCGTCGGTCTATGCTTACTGTGGTGTAGCCTACAGTGTTGTCTGAAATTGAATTTCATGAATGCCCATCTATGTGGTAAGCCTACCGTTTGTAAAACACCAAAAAACGTTGTCCGGACAGGACCAAAAAAAGATGTCCAAAAGACGTCGGCTCGTGCTTACTGGGGTGTAGCCTACGACATCAGCCAACAATGGAATTTTATGAATGCCCATCCATTTGGTAGGCCACCATTTGTAAAACAGGCCATTGCATTGGCTTTATTAGTCCTGATTCCTGTGACTAATCAATTTGGCTATTTAAGCTCTGAATATCAGCTAGTAGCTTCCCAACTTTATCAGGAGTTATCACGAGCCTATTTGCAATGCGTTTACACAGCGGGAAATGGAGAAGTATTTTTTTCTGCTATGATCAGCTTGTCAAACATTGATGGATACAAACTTGAAACCACTGATCATGACAACGGGGTGAAACTCCTGGACAACAGTTGTGATTGTCCATTTCATATTGTCCATCTTACTTTGACCTGTCCTGTTTTTAGGATATGTTGTTTGTTAACATGACAGCTCTTTTATATTTGATTGAGCGCCATTTAGGTTAGGCTATTTGATCGGAGAAACATGATGTAAAATGAGCTGTCATGCATGATGTAAAAAGTGTCAGTTTCATTACATTGTCATACATTTTATCTCCAGCCTGTAGGCTATAGAAGGCCACATTCTCTTTCTACCATATTCTATATCTGCTACATGATTTATGTTAGATAATTGTTTTGACGGAACGTTGTTGGAGCGCTGCAGAGATGCGTCTCTCCAACAGCACGCTGGAGAGGCGCAGTGGGAATGGACAAGCAAAATATTTTGCTCCCCTGCCTGTGACAAAGTGGCCGCTGCTTATCAAAGGGCGGCATCAGCGCTCACCTAAAAAGCCCATATGCCACTGGTTGAGAGAAATTGTCACTGTTTTTTTGTGAGGTTTTATGTGTTGTTGTTGGAGGTGAGTCTTGGTCAGTTTAGCTCAGAAACTGCAGTCCTCGTCAATCTGCTGTCATAGGAGGCCGCCTAATCCTGCCGTGCCTGATTCTATTAATTAGCTGCTTGAAAAGCTGAACCAGGTTAGTTACAACTGGGGTTGGAGTAAAAACCTACAGGAGGGTGGCTCACCAGGAACAGGGTTGGAGAGCCCTGGTCTCGGGTAAATGCCACCATTAGTCTCTCCTCTGGGTTATCAGTTGATAGAGCTAAGGGAATGGTTGTATTTAAAAAACAATTGATTTACGCAGGCAATCTTCTAATGTTAGGTGCCTGCACTGGCCTACAGTATGTAAATGTACTGGAAGTAGTAGAGGCAGTGGTGGTATTTAGTCTAAGGTGGATTGTACTAGTTTACAGGACCTTGTCTACATTGATGAGTAGAAGTACTTCACAGTAGTGCAAGGGCAGGCAGTTTATTGTGATTTTAAAGTGATTTATGGTGGGTTATAAAGGGTGTATCATACCTGGTCTACATGTACAGTGAGGGAAAAAAGTATTTGATCCCCTGCTGATTTTGTACGTTTGCCCACTGACAAAGACACGATCAGTCTATAATTTTAATGGTAGGTTTATTTGAACATTGAGAGACAGAATAACAACAAAAAAATCCAGAAAAACGTATGTCAAAAATGTTATAAATTGATTTGCATTTTAATGAGGGAATTACGTTTTTGACCCCTCTGCAAAACATGACTTAGTACTTAGTACTGGCAATCACAGAGGTCAGAAATTTCTTGTAGTTGGCCACCAGGTTTGCACACATCTCAGGAGGGATTTTGTTCCACTCCTCTTTACAGATCTTCTCCAAGTCATTAAGGTTTCGAGCCTGACGTTTGGCAACTCGAACCTTCAGCTCCCTCCACAGATTTTCTATGGGATTAAGGTCTGGAGACTGGCTAGGCCTCTCCAGGACCTTAATGTGGTTCTTCTTGAGCCACTCCTTTGTTGCCTTGGCCGTGTGTTTTGGGTCATTGTCATGCTCGAATACCCATTCACGACCCATTGTCACGATCGTCATATGGAACAGACCAAGGCGCAGCGTGATGAACAAACATACTTTAATTAGTTAAAGTTTAAACTCAATACAAAACAAGAAACGACTCGTGACGTCCAACGGTATCAATGACCGAACACGGAACAAAAACCCACAAACACAAAGGGAAAACAGACAGTTTAAATATGGCTCCCAATCAGAGACAACCAGCCAACAGCTGACACTCGTTGCCTCTGATTGGGAGTCACTCAGGCAAACATAGAATACAACAAACTAGAATGAACACCACAGAATGAACACACCCTGGCTCAACATATAGAGTCCCAGAGCCAGGGTGTGACAGTACCCCCCCCTAAAGGCGCGGACTGCGACCGCGCCTCAACTAAAACAAAACAGGGGAGGGCTGGGCGGGCATACCTCCTCGGCGGCGGTTCAGGCTCCGGCCTTGACCACCACCCTCCAATCAACCCCCCATAGCGCCCCTGGTCCAGTCTGGCCCCGCTGGCTGGAGCTGAACTTGACACTGGTGGAGCGGATTGCTCTAGCTCCGGCGCGAAGCATCTGACCGGTGCCGGACCAGCCACCGGTGGAACAGGCACGGCCCGTGCCGGACTGACGACGCACACCACTGGCTTGGTGTGGGGAGCAGGAGCGGGCCGCGCCGGGCTGACGAAACGCACCACTGACTTGGTGCGGGGAGCAGGAGCGGGCCGGACCGGGTTCACGAAGCGCACCACTGACTTGGTGCGGGGATCAGGAACGGGCCGAGCTGGGCTGACGAAACGCACCACTGACTTGGTGCGGGGAGCAGGAATGGGCCGGACCGGGCTGACGACGCGCACCACTGACTTGGTGCGGGGAGCAGGAACGGGCCGTGCCGGGCTGACGAAGCGCACCACTGACTTGGTGCGGGGAGCAGGAACGGGCCGTGCCGGGCTGACGAAGCGCACCACTGACTTGGTGCGAGTGGCAGGAACAGGCCGGACCGTACTGGGAACACACACCACTGGCCCTACGTGGGGATCAGGAACAGGCCGGACCGGACTGGCAACACACGCCAGTACCTCTCGCCGTGCCTCTACAGCCTCCTTCCCCCTGGTGACCAGTGACTCCCGTAACCTGGCGGCCTCCTGCTGCCCCGTCGTCCACGGCGTTAGCCCCCCCTAAAAAATGTATGGGCTTCACTCCTACCCGTGGCCAAGGCCTCCATCCCTCTTGCCAGACTCGCACTCATCTCCTCCCAAGTCCATCCTCTCTCCTCGTCACGCTGCTTGATCCAGTCGAGGTGGGTTTTTCTGTCACGATCGTCATATGGAACAGACCAAGGCGCAGCGTGATGAACAAACATACTTTAATTAGTTAAAGTTTAAACTCAATACAAAACAAGAAACGACTCGTGACGTCCAACGGTATCAATGACCGAACACGGAACAAAAACCCACAAACACAAAGGGAAAACAGACAGTTTAAATATGGCTCCCAATCAGAGACAACCAGCCAACAGCTGACACTCGTTGCCTCTGATTGGGAGTCACTCAGGCAAACATAGAATACAACAAACTAGAATGAACACAACAGAATGAACACACCCTGGCTCAACATATAGAGTCCCAGAGCCAGGGTGTGACACCCATTTTCAATGCCGTGGCTGAGGGAAGGAGGTTCTCACCCAAGATTTGACGGTACATGGCCCCGTCCATCGTCCTTTTGATGCAGTGAAGTTGTCCTGTCCCCTTAGCAGAAAAACACCCCCAAAGCATAATGTTTCCACCTCCATGTTTGACGGTGGGGATGGTGTTCTTGGGGTCATAGGTAGCATTCCTCCTCCTCCAAACACGGCGAGTTGAGTTGATGCCAAAGAGCTCCATTTTGGTCTCATCTGACCACAACACTTTCACCCAGTTCTCCTCTGAATCATTCAGATGTTCATTGGCAAACTTCAGACGGGCCTGTATATGTGCTTTCTTGAGCAGGGGGACCTTGCGGGCGCTGCAGGATTTCAGTCCTTCACAGCGTAGTGTGTTACCAATTGTTTTCTTGGTGACTATGGTCCCAGCTGCCTTGAGATCATTGACAAGATCCTCCCGTGTAGTTCTGGGCTGATTCCTCACCGTTCTCATGATCATTGCAACTCCACGCGGTGAGATCTTGCATGGAGCCCCAGGCCCGAGGGAGATTGACAGTTCTTTTGTGTTTCTTCCATTTGCGAATAATCGCACCAACTGTTGTCACCTTCTCACCAAGCTGCATGGCGATGGTCTTGTAGCCCATTCCAGCCTTGTGTAGGTCTACAATCTTGTCCCTGACATCCTTGGAGAGCTCTTTGGTCTTGGCCATGGTGGAGAGTTTGGAATCTGATTGATTGATTGCTTCTGTGGACAGGTGTCTTTTATACAGGTAACAAACTGAGATTAGGAGAACTCCCTTTAAGAGTGTGCTCCTAATCTCAGCTCGTTACCTGTATAAAAGACAACTGGGAGCCAGAAATCTTTCTGATTGAGAGGGGGTGAAATACTTATTTCCCTCATTAAAATTCAAATCAGAGTTTTTTGTTGTTATTCTGTCTCTCGCTGTTTAAATAAACCTACCATTAAAATTATAGACTGATAATTTCTTTGTCAGTGGGCAAATGTACAAAATAAGCAGGGGATCAAATACTTTTTTCCCTCACTGTATATAGTAGTAGTAGTGTGAGGTGGTAGATGGTAGTCTATAGTCTGGTCTATATGTATATAGTAGTAGTGTGAGGTGGTAGATGGTAGTCTATAGTCTGGTCTATAGTAGTAGTGTGAGGTGGTAGATGGTAGTCTATAGTCTTACCTGGTCTATATGTATATAGTAGTAGTGTGAGGTGTGGTAGCTGGTAGTCTATAGTCTGGTCTATATGTATATAGTAGTAGTGTGAGGTGGTAGATGGTAGTCTATAGTCTTACCTGGTCTATATGTATATAGTAGTAGTGTGAGGTGGTAGATGGTAGTCTATAGTCTGGTCTATATGTATATAGAAGTAGTATGAGGTGGTAGATGGTAGTCTATAGTCTGGTCTATAGTAGTAGTGTGAGGTGGTAGATGGTAGCCTATAGTCTTACCTGGTCTATATGTATATAGTAGTAGTGTGAGGTGGTAGATGGTAGTCTATAGTCTTACCTGGTCTATATGTATATAGTAGTAGTGTGAGGTGGTAGATGGTAGTCTATAGTCTGGTCTATATGTATATAGTAGTAGTGTGAGGTATGGTAGATGGTAGTCTATAGTCTTACCTGGTCTATATGTATATAGTAGTAGTGTGAGGTGGTAGATGGTAGTCTATAGTCTGGTCTGTATGTATATAGTAGTAGTGTGAGGTGGTAGATGGTAGCCTATAGTCTGGTCTATATGTATATAGTAGTAGTGTGAGGTGGTAGATGGTAGTCTATAGTCTGGTCTATATGTATATAGTAGTAGTGTGAGGTGGTAGATGGTAGCCTATAGTCTTACCTGGTCTATATGTATATAGTAGTAGTGTGAGGTGGTAGATGGTAGTCTATAGTCTTACCTGGTCTATATGTATATAGTAGTAGTGTGAGGTGGTAGATGGTAGTCTATAGTCTGGTCTGTATGTATATAGTAGTAGTGTGAGGTGGTAGATGGTAGCCTATAGTCTGGTCTATATGTATATAGTAGTAGTGTGAGGTGGTAGATGGTAGTCTATAGTCTGGTCTATATGTATATAGTAGTAGTGTGAGGTGGTAGATGGTAGTCTATAGTCTGGTCTATATGTATATAGTAGTAGTGTGAGGTGGTAGCTGGTAGTCTATAGTCTGGTCTATATGTATATAGTAGTAGTGTGAGGTGGTAGATGGTAGTCTATAGTCTTACCTGGTCTATATGTATATAGTAGTAGTGTGAGGTGGTAGATGGTAGTCTATAGTCTTACCTGGTCTATATGTATATAGTAGTAGTGTGAGGTGGTAGATGGTAGTCTATAGTCTTACCTGGTCTATATGTATATAGTAGTAGTGTGAGGTGGTAGATGGTAGTCTATAGTCTGGTCTATATGTATATAGTAGTAGTGTGAGGTGGTAGATGGTAGTCTATAGTCTTACCTGGTCTATATGTATATAGTAGTAGTGTGAGGTGGTAGATGGTAGTCTATAGTCTTACCTGGTCTATATGTATATAGTAGTAGTGTGAGGTGTGGTAGATGGTAGTCTATAGTCTGGTCTATATGTATATAGTAGTAGTGTGAGGTGGTAGATGGTAGTCTATAGTCTTACCTGGTCTATATGTATATAGTAGTAGTGTGAGGTGGTAGATGGTAGCCTATAGTCTTACCTGGTCTATATGTATATAGTAGTAGTGTGAGGTGGTAGACGGTAGTCTATAGTCTTACCTGGTCTATATGTATATAGTAGTAGTGTGAGGTGGTAGATGGTAGTCTATAGTCTGGTCTGTATGTATATAGTAGTAGTGTGAGGTGGTAGACGGTAGTCTATAGTCTTACCTGGTCTGTATGTATATAGTAGTAGTGTGAGGTGGTAGATGGTAGTCTATAGTCTGGTCTATATGTATATAGTAGTAGTGTGAGGTGTGGTAGATGGTAGTCTATAGTCTGGTCTATATGTATATAGTAGTAGTGTGAGGTGGTAGATGGTAGTCTATAGTCTGGTCTATATGTATATAGTAGTAGTGTGAGGTGGTAGATGGTAGCCTATAGTCTTACCTGGTCTATATGTATATAGTAGTAGTGTGAGGTGGTAGATGGTAGCCTATAGTCTTACCTGGTCTATATGTATATAGTAGTAGTGTGAGGTGGTAGATGGTAGCCTATAGTCTTACCTGGTCTATATGTATATAGTAGTAGTGTGAGGTGGTAGATGGTAGTCTATAGTCTTACCTGGTCTATATGTATATAGTAGTAGTGTGAGGTGGTAGATGGTAGTCTATAGTCTTACCTGGTCTATATGTATATAGTAGTAGTGTGAGGTGGTAGATGGTAGTCTATAGTCTTACCTGGTCTATATGTATATAGTAGTAGTGTGAGGTGGTAGATGGTAGTCTATAGTCTGGTCTATATGTATATAGTAGTAGTGTGAGGTGGTAGATGGTAGCCTATAGTCTTACCTGGTCTATATGTATATAGTAGTAGTGTGAGGTGGTAGATGGTAGTCTATAGTCTTACCTGGTCTATATGTATATAGTAGTAGTGTGAGGTGGTAGATGGTAGTCTATAGTCTGGTCTATATGTATATAGTAGTAGTGTGAGGTGGTAGATGGTAGTCTATAGTCTGGTCTATATGTATATAGTAGTAGTGTGAGGTGGTAGATGGTAGCCTATAGTCTGGTCTATATGTATATAGTAGTAGTGTGAGGTGGTAGATGGTAGTCTATAGTCTGGTCTATATGTATATAGTAGTAGTGTGAGGTGGTAGATGGTAGCCTATAGTCTTACCTGGTCTATATGTATATAGTAGTAGTGTGAGGTGGTAGATGGTAGTCTATAGTCTTACCTGGTCTATATGTATATAGTAGTAGTGTGAGGTGTGGTAGATGGTAGTCTATAGTCTGGTCTATATGTATATAGTAGTAGTGTGAGGTGGTAGATGGTAGCCTATAGTCTTACCTGGTCTATATGTATATAGTAGTAGTGTGAGGTGGTAGATGGTAGTCTATAGTCTTACCTGGTCTATATGTATATAGTAGTAGTGTGAGGTGGTAGATGGTAGTCTATAGTCTTACCTGGTCTATATGTATATAGTAGTAGTGTGAGGTATGGTAGATGGCCTTGAAGAGTCTCTGGAACTGTCGTGAGGCTCTGCCGTGGACCACCAGGACGAAGGCTATCCTGACAGGGGCTGACGGAGGGGCCTCTGACGAGTCCTCCTCCCACGCCACGTTGGCATTGGCCTTACCTGGACAACACAACAATAACATACAGAGACAGGTTTTTAGTCATTCATACAGAAAATAAAATATGTACCTGTATGTAGAACTATCTTACGAGTCTTCCTCCCAAACGTTGGCATTAGCCTTATGTGGATAGACACAATAATAACACATTAGGTTTCATCGGCAATACTTCATACACTGTGAGGTATACTGAACATGTGCTGCAGTAACTCCAAAGATGAAGAAGACGAAGATGAAGACGAAGAAGAAGATATTACAAGGAGATGAGTTTCATTCAGTATGTGACATTGGCGTTATTTGAACCACGACTGGTCCTCTGTAGCTCAGCTGGTAGAGCACGGCGCTTGTAACGCCAAGGTAGTGGGTTCGATCCCCGGGACCACCCATATTCAAAAATGTATGCACGCATGACTGTAAGTCGCTTTGGATAAAAGCGTCTGCTAAATGGCATATTATATTATATGACTAGCAAGGCCACAAGATGGGAATAGGAATCCTAGAACCATTCCTTTGGGTTTGGGGTGGAGTTCACTTGATAGTGTGTCATCATTGCTCTGTACCACACTCCCAAAATAAGACTTGGAAGTAAGTAGACAATAAATATTCCAACTCACAACACGAACAATTCCAGCTCTCTCCAGAAACCATTCTAAAAGCCACACAGATCCATATAGTGGTGGCTTTCATTCTAATACTAAACGCCTTAACAAATGACTTCTGCTCAGAGCCTCTCCCTTGGTTTTGTATTATGTTCTCCATCAGCAAATAAGTACTAGGTTGTTTTGTGTTCAAAGGGCCTATGGAATTACAGGAAACACAGAGCTTTATTGAGACGTTATGTTTGTTGACGACAGAGAGGATGAGGTTGTTCAGGAGATAATGACAGTAATCTGGTCCTCTGTGTTGTGAGGGAAGGGGACTTGGTTTCCCAGAGGGCAGTGGGGGACAATGTCACGACTCGCTATGGTCCCTGAATGGGCAGAAAAGAGGGGAGAAGATGGTGGGTGCTTTCACCCTCTTAGGGTGTGCTGCCCCTGGGGTAAAAAGACTACAAGGTGCCCCTCCCGGTTCTTCCCTGTGTCTACAGCAGGGGGGGACGTGGTAAGTGTTTCAACCCCCTTAGGGTGTGCTGTCCCTGGGGTAAAAAGATCACAAGGTGCCCCTCCCCTTCTGACTCTTTCTTCCTTGTGTCTGGACAAGCTAGGCTCCTACTGCTGTCCTGTAATTATCTCAATTGAAGGGAAGGACCCTTTTCTGGCTTGTATTTAAAGGCTAACAACAGGGGCGGGGCTACAGACATGCTCCCGTGACTCCAATTGGCCATGCCTCCTGTCCATCCCTCAATCATCCAATTCCCCCCAGGAATGATCGTTTTATTCATAGTTTGGTTACTATGAATCCTGGTTATTCATATTGAGTATTGAATGTAATGTGGTTGGAAAAGTGTGAGTGTGTGTGTGAAAGAGAGAGCGTGTGTGTGTCTGTGTGTGTTACTATGAAGCCTGGCTGTGCCTATGGGATATTTAATGTGAATGTGGTTGGTTGCAAATAACTATAATTACTAGAATGGGCAATCCCCATTCAAGTCAGTGGGTCTGTGATTGGTGATTCTATTTCTATGGTTGGTTGGCTGGTTGGTTAGTTGACAGTGCTGGGTGAATATGTTTCTGCAGTGGCGCACACACACACACACAAACACACAAACACACGTCTTGTTCTTCTATCCTTGTGGGGACCTAAAATGTATTTCTATTCAAAATCCTATTTTCCCTAACCCCTAACCCTAAATCTAACCCTAACCTTTAGATTAACCCGTAACCCAAACCGTAAACCTAACTCCTAAACCTAACCACTAACCCCTTACCCTAATTTTAACCCTAACCCTAATTGTAACCCTAACCCTAAACCTAACCCCTAAGCTTAAAATAGCCTTTGTCCTCAAGGAGAATTTTCCATGTTTTACTATCCTTGTGGGGACTTTTGGGGATTTTAGCTCCCCACAAGGATAGAAGAACCACCCCCCCCCCCCCCCACACACACACACACACACACACTTACTGTATCAGATTGAACATTAATTGGTAGGCAGCTCGGGAGGTTCACTGGCTAGCTTGGCGCTAGGCTAATTGGCGGAGCGCATCACCAAGCACTTTGAGGCGTGTGCTATGCTAGCTAGCTGAACTAATGAGCCAATGTGCTGTGTGTCTCTACAGCTACAGGAGCTTGATAGGTCTAAAAAAGCCTGACTCTGCCACATCCCTTTTTCCTCTCTCCCATCGCCATCAATCTTTCAAACTGCCTCTCCCTCATCTGCTATCAGCTCTCTCGCTCCATCATTTAATTCTCCTCTCTCTCTCTCTCCATCATCTTGTGTAACTTCAGCAGCTCATGGCCGTCCATCTTAACCAGTCATGCGAGAGGTTGGAAGAGCAGAGGAGCAGAAATTTCCTTTTAGTTTCCAATATTAAAGTCCTTTAATGTAACTCTGTAAATCAGCTCAGTGCCAACGAAGGATCCAACTAAAGTCTTACCTGACTAGCTTGTACTTTGTTCTAGAAGTATGTCTTATAGAACAGAAATTTATGAAAAAAAAAGTTACTTTTTTTATGAGCAACAAGTGAATAAGCCTTGAATGATGTTACCTGCTACGTATTTAGGGGTGACCGAACATGCAAGATCATTGGCTGACAACTGACATCAGCCAATGATGACGCCAGTTCCATCCCACATATTACAACAATGTAGACATTAGACAATAGCCCAGCTAGCATATAGAGGCTCTGCTAATGCTAACATATTCCCTCTCATATCCTATGGAGCCGGCTGCGCGCTAACACAGCCAACTCTTCAAGGACAGAATACCGATGAAATCAAATTGGACAATTTGTAGCTAACAAGGTTAGTGCCTCAAATTCAGATTGGTGCATCGGAAACATGGAGAGAGAGCGAGAGAGAGAGAGAGAGCTAACAAGGTTAGCGCCTCAAATTCAGATTGGTGCATCGGAGACATGGGTAGAGAGAGAGAGAGAGAGAGAGAGAGAGAGATGGAGCAAGACAGAGACTGAGAGAGAGAGGGAGACATCGAGAGAGAGAGAGAGAGAGAGATGGAGCAAGACAGAGACTGAGAGAGAGAGGGAGACATCGAGAGAGAGAGAGAGAGAGAGAGAGAGAGAACAACATTGTGGCAGACGACAGAACAGACAGAGGGAGTGAAAAATAAAAAGTTATTTAATTTAGCTGTCCGCGTTGTTACACGACGCCACCCGGGAGAAGCCCTTTTCAATTTCCCCGTCTCCTTTGATCAAACTGTCAGTTGGAGTGGGATGACGATGGTGAGTCTAGGGAGACGACATGAGCTTATTCACTGATAGACAAGCATTGGTTTATATCTTGGGGAATATGTATCCTCGCTTATATTGCTGTACATAACAAAGTTGCACAGTCATGGTGGACTCACAAGGTGCAGTCATGGTGGACTCACAAGGTGCAGTCATGGTGGACTCACAAGGTGCAGTCATGGTGGACTCACAAGGTGCAGTCATGGTGGACTCACAAGGTGCAGTCATGGTGGACTCACAAGGTGCAGTCATGGTGGACTCACAAGGTGCAGTCATGGTGGACTCACAAGTTGCAGTCATGGTGGACTCACACGGTGCAGTCATGGTGGACTCACAAGGTGCAGTCATGGTGGACTCACAAGGTGCAGTCATGGTGGACTCACAAGGTGCAGTCATGGTGGACTCACAAGGTGCGTTGGCACCCTATTCAAAAGTAGTGCACTTATAAGTGACTATGGTGCAATTTCAGACACAGCCATTGGAATAGTCACAGACAGACAAGCATTACTTTCCATCTTATGGAAGTGTAGCCTGCACTGTCCTGTAGCCTACAAAGTGACACAGTCATTGTGGGCGGACAGAATGTGGTTATGTCTGGTTATGTATGTCTGGTTATGTCTGGCCAGATGTCCATATATCGTTTTTGGCTTTTTTCTCCTTTCCTCCACATGTCCTCCATACACTCCTCTGTGTGTGTGTGTGTGTGTGTGTGTGTGTGTGTGTGTGTGTGTGTGTGTGTGTGTTGTTCCTTTAAACATTGATGCGTGGTGCCCACTGATGGTGGCAAGCTCACAGATTTTGTTTACAGGAGTCTTCTGCCAACCTGCAGATGTTCAACCAGTCTACTTGGAAAAATGTGTGTGAGGTGTGTGTGTGTGTGTGTGTGTGAGTGAGTAAGAGAGAGAGAGAGAAAGAAAGAGGGTGAAAAAGCGAAAGAGTTTGTGTGTTCCTGTGTGTATCCGTCTGTCTGTGTGTGGTTATTAGTGTGCATGTGTGTGTGTGTGTGTCTGTCTATGTGTGTGTGTGTGTGTGTGTGTGTGTGTGTGTGTGTGTGTGTGTGTGTGTGTCAGTCTGTGTGTGCGAGCTTGCATTTCTGTGGCCAGCTTGGCTGAACGGAATGAAAATTGGAACGCAATTTGGTGTAAAAAAAAGCGTCTTCCATTCTTTCGCACAAATTTCTCATTAGCCGAGAAACACATTTCTTCCCTGACTTTGATATGAATTGGAATTATTAGCAGAAAAACAACAGGAAGTGTAGTGTGCGTGTGTTTGTATATGTGTGTATCTCTGTGTGTGTGTGTGTGTGCAGCTTTTATTTCAGCTTCAGGGGATATTGTGTTTTCCTGTTGTAAAAATAGATAATATGGTCCTAAATTTTACATTTTTAGCAGACGCTCTTATCCAGAGCGACTTACAGTTAGTGAGTGCATACATTATAATGTTTTTGATTTAATTTTTTATACTGGCCCCCCATGGGAATCGAACCCACAACCCTGGCGTTGCCAACGCCATGCTCAACCAACTGAGCTACCGCCCTGCCGGCCATTCCCTCCCCTACCCTGAACGACGCTGGGCCAATTGTGCGCCGCCCCATGGGTCTCCCGGTCGCGGCCGGCTACGACAGAGCCTGGATTCGAACCAGGATCTCTAGTGGCACAGCTAAATGGCACCCTTTTCCCTACATAGTGCTCTACTTTTGACCAAAACCCTATTAGCCCTGGTCATAAGAAGTGGACGATAAAGGGATTAGAGTGCCATTTGGGAGCAGTATACCCAAACTGTTCACACCCAGTATACCCAAACTGTTCACAGCCAGTATACCCAAACTGT
Organism: Coregonus lavaretus; assembly: GCF_964263955.1. Classification (NCBI taxonomy): domain Eukaryota; kingdom Metazoa; phylum Chordata; class Actinopteri; order Salmoniformes; family Salmonidae; genus Coregonus; species Coregonus lavaretus. The sequence continues at coordinate 4,743 of NW_028160974.1, read as the reverse complement.
TCACACCCAGTATACCAAACTGTTCACACTCAGTATACCCAAACTGTTCACAGCCAGTATACCCAAACTGTTCACAGCCAGTATACCCAAACTGTTCACACCCAGTATACCCAAACTGTTCACACCCAGTATACCCAAACTGTTCACACCCAGTATACCCAAACTGTTCACACCCAGTATACCCAAACTGTTCACACTCAGTATACCCAAACTGTTCACACCCAGTATACCCAAACTGTTCACAGCCAGTATACCCAAACTGTTCACAGCCAGTATACCCAAACTGTTCACACTCAGTATACCCAAACTGTTCACACCCAGTATACCCAAACTGTTCACACCCAGTATACCCAAACTGTTCACACTCAGTATACCCAAACTGTTCACACACAGTATACCCAAACTGTTCACACCCAGTATACCCAAACTGTTCACAGCCAGTATACCCAAACTGTTCACAGCCAGTATACCCAAACTGTTCACACTCAGTATACCCAAACTGTTCACACTCAGTATACCCAAACTGTTCACACCCAGTATACCCAAACTGTTCACACTCAGTATACCCAAACTGTTCACACTCAGTATACCCAAACTGTTCACACCCAGTATACCCAAACTGTTCACACCCAGTATACCCAAACTGTTCACACTCAGTATACCCAAACTGTTCACACTCAGTATACCCAAACTGTTCACACTCAGTATACCCAAACTGTTCACACTCAGTATACCCAAACTGTTCACACTCAGTATACCCAAACTGTTCACACTCAGTATACCCAAACTGTTCACACTCAGTATACCCAAACTGTTCACAGCCAGTATACCCAAACTGTTCACACTCAGTATACCCAAACTGTTCACACCCAGTATACCCAAACTGTTCACACTCAGTATACCCAAACTGTTCACACTCAGTATACCCAAACTGTTCACAGCCAGTATACCCAAACTGTTCACACTCAGTATACCCAAACTGTTCACACTCAGTATACCCAAACTGTTCACACTCAGTATACCCAAACTGTTCACACTCAGTATACCCAAACTGTTCACAGCCAGTATACCCAAACTGTTCACACTCAGTATACCCAAACTGTTCACACCCAGTATACCCAAACTGTTCACACTCAGTATACCCAAACTGTTCACAGCCAGTATACCCAAACTGTTCACACTCAGTATACCCAAACTGTTCACAGCCAGTATACCCAAACTGTTCACAGCCAGTATACCCAAACTGTTCACAGCCAGTATACCCAAACTGTTCACACTCAGTATACCCAAACTGTTCACACTCAGTATACCCAAACTGTTCACACCCAGTATACCAAACTGTTCACACTCAGTATACCCAAACTGTTCACACTCAGTATACCCAAACTGTTCACACTCAGTATACCCAAACTGTTCACACTCAGTATACCCAAACTGTTCACACTCAGTATACCCAAACTGTTCACACCCAGTATACCAAACTGTTCACACTCAGTATACCCAAACTGTTCACAGCCAGTATACCCAAACTGTTCACACCCAGTATACCCAAACTGTTCACACCCAGTATACCCAAACTGTTCACACTCAGTATACCCAAACTGTTCACACCCAGTATACCCAAACTGTTCACACTCAGTATACCCAAACTGTTCACACCCAGTATACCAAACTGTTCACACTCAGTATACCCAAACTGTTCACACCCAGTATACCCAAACTGTTCACACTCAGTATACCCAAACTGTTCACAGCCAGTATACCCAAACTGTTCACACCCAGTATACCCAAACTGTTCACACCAGTATACCCAAACTGTTCACACTCAGTATACCCAAACTGTTCACACCCAGTATACCCAAACTGTTCACACTCAGTATACCCAAACTGTTCACAGCCAGTATACCCAAACTGTTCACACCCAGTATACCCAAACTGTTCACACCCAGTATACCCAAACTGTTCACACACAGTATACCCAAACTGTTCACACCCAGTATACCAAACTGTTCACACTCAGTATACCCAAACTGTTCACAGCCAGTATACCCAAACTGTTCACACCCAGTATACCAAACTGTTCACACTCAGTATACCCAAACTGTTCACAGCCAGTATACCCAAACTGTTCACACCCAGTATACCCAAACTGTTCACACCCAGTATACCCAAACTGTTCACAGCCAGTATACCCAAACTGTTCACACCCAGTATACCCAAACTGTTCACACCCAGTATACCCAAACTGTTCACACTCAGTATACCAAACTGTTCACACTCAGTATACCAAACACTATATACTGTTACTACAGTAACAGTAGTAACAGTATATCTATTAACTCACCCTCTATGGGGCAGTAGCGGGTGACCTTCTCAGGCATCAGTTGACCCTCCTTGTGTCTGCAGTACACCTCAGCTATCTGCTGCCGGCACTCCTTGGTCTTGGCTCTAGACAGAGCTGAAATGGCTTCCTTCCCACTGATCTCACACTTTGGCGGCTGGTCGTAGACGACCTCCAATGGAGCCGCAGTCGCCTGCTTCTTGGTTTGATGCGGGTGTTGGTGTCTATGTTGAGTCTTGGGGTGGGACTGTGACTGGGGGTGAGACTGAACCTGACCCTGGCTCTGTGGCTGTGAAGAGCGGGTGTGGTGGTTCCTGGAGCCCACCCCCGCCAACCCGGCTCCAATCGCTTTCGGGCCCACAGGAAGTGAGCCATTCTGGGCTACGGCTCGTCCATACTGGAGGACCTCGTTCGAGCTCCGGCTGAGAATGGGAGCGTTATCCTTCCAGGCTGCCTGTTGGGCATGGGCATTCTCCTGCAGCTTCTCCCTGCGTTTGTTACTACTAGCGCCCCCTGGGGGCTGGCGCTGGGGCTGCGAGCGGGCACCAAAGTTACTATTGTCTATGTTCTCAAAGTCTTTGGGCACAGAGTTCTCATTGTTGCTGTCCACTCTGACCTTCTCCTTGGGCCGGTGGGAATAGTAGCCATCCTGTGAGAAGAGGAGAGGGAGAGAGGAGATTCGTTTTATTGTTGTTTGTTTATATTTGAACGTAATGTAAGTCGCTCTGGATAAGAGCGTCTGCTAAATGACGTAAATGTAAATGTAATGTAATTTAACCAAGAGAGTCAGTTAAGAACAAATTCATATTTACAATGATGGGAAAAAGGAAGAATGGAGAAAAGGAGAGAGAAGGGAGAATGAGGAAGGGGAGGAAAGAGGGGAAGGAAAGGGGGAGGAAAGACAGGAGGAGGAAAGGGGGAGGGGAGAGAGAGAAGGAAGGGAAAGAGATACAGAGAAGGAAAGGAGAAGAAAGGGGGAGGAAAGAGAAGGATAGATAATGGGATAGGGGGGCCAAACATGCAGAACCAGATCCGTGGTGAGTGAGTCAGTGAGGCGCATATCAAATGTCAGATTACCAATCAACACGCCACACACACCAAGCAGCTTAACAGAACCAAGAGGCATGAAATTAAGTAGCATTAACTTATTGACTCCCTCCGCTCCCTGCCACAACATAACAAGGTGCAGCCTGACTGGCTGACTGGGTCTATCGCCACGGTGACGACGGGGACGAGGACTACTTTCTGTGGCTGTGTGCGTGTCATCATCAGATTAGCACCGATTTCAATTAACTTCTCCCCTGACATGCCTGTCACCCCATAAACAGATTACCAAGGGGGATAAAGCACAGGAATGTGATTTGCGTGTGTGTGTGTGTGTGTGTGTGTGTGGTGTGCGTATGTGTGTGTTTGTGTTGTGTGTGTGTGTTTGTGGTGTGTGTGTGTGTGTGTGTGTGTGTGTGTGTTTGTTTGTGGTGTGTGTGTGTGTTTGTGTGTGTGTGTAAGGATTCAGGGAACGCACGTATTCTCGGTTTCCACATTCTCCGGAGCCATGTGATGATGTGATGGAATTACAATAGTGTGGCGTGTGACAGGGAGGCAGTGTGTGTGTCGTCGCCGGGTGTGTGTGTGTGCAGCCCATGTTTGTGTGCTTTGAGCCAAGATCTGAATGTAAAATGTTCCCATCTTTCCACCAGATCAAGCCAAGAGGGAGGGAGGGATGGAGAGAGGGAGAGGGGGGTGACAAGGAGGAGAGGAGAGCGTTGACATGCGGGAGAGTTCTGCCGCACCTCGGAAGCACTCGCTTCACTGAAATGTTCCCCGACGCATCAAATGGAACAGGCGAGAGAGCTGCCTCTGCCTACCTGGCTGAGACACCGTGAAACACACACACTTCGCTAGACAGGCCGAGGGCGAGAGAGGAGAGCAAATGTGTGTGTGTGTGTGTGTGTGTGTGTGTGTGTGTGTGTGTGTGTGTGTGTGTGTGTGTGTGTGTGTGTGTGTGTGAGAGAAAGGGCAAAGAACAACGGCGGTGGGAGAGGATATACAGTACAAGCTGAGGCACTTGATGTGTCTCTCTGTTTACAGTCACAGCTGATAGAGAGAGAGAGAGAGAGAGAGAGAGAGAGACAGCGAGAGAGAGAGAGACAGAGAGGGAGAGAGAGAGAGAGAGAGAGAGAGAGAGACAGTGAGAGACAACGAGAGAGTGAGAGAGAGACAGTGAGAGAGAGAGACAGTGAGAGAGAGAGAGACAGCGAGAGAGGAGAAAGACGAGAGATGCTATGGAGAGAGAGAGAGAGAGAGAGAGAGGAGAGAGAGAGAGAGAGAGAGAGAGAGAGAGAGAGAGAGAGAGAGAGAGAGAGACAGCAAGAGAGGAGAAAGACGAGAGATGCTATGGAGAG
>NW_028160975.1:30000-37500 GCF_964263955.1 Coregonus lavaretus | reverse complement strand
CCGATTTTGATGCACTTTTCTCGGATTGGGTTGGTGGTCAGACACCCCCATATGGAAACCATCCGGTTGACACTATGAGAACCAGGGACCGACTCCTGGCTCCCGGAAGGCCGATTTTGATGCACTTTTCTCGGATTGGGTTGGTGGTCAGACACCCCCATATGGAAATCATCCGGTTGACACTATGAGAACCAGGGACCGACTCCTGGCTCCCGGAAGGCCGATTTTGATGCACTTTTCTCGGATTGGGTTGGTGGTCAGACACCCCCATATGGAAATCATCCGGTTGACACTATGAGAACCAGGGACCGACTCCTGGCTCCCGGAAGGCCGATTTTGATGCACTTTTTTCGGATTGGGTTGGTGGTCAGACACCCCCATATGGAAACCATCCGGTTGACACTATGAGAACCAGGGACCGACTCCTGGCTCCCGGAAGGCCGATTTTGATGCACTTTTCTCGGATTGGGTTGGTGGTCAGACACCCCCATATGGAAATCATCCGGTTGACAACAGGAGAACCAGGGACCGACTCCTGGCTCCCGGAAGGCCGATTTTGATGCACTTTTCTCGGATTGGGTTGGTGGTCAGACACCCCCATATGGAAATCATCCGGTTGACAACAGGAGAACCAGGGACCGACTCCTGGCTCCCGGAAGGCCGATTTTGATGCACTTTTCTCGGATTGGGTTGGTGGTCAGACACCCCCATATGGAAATCATCCGGTTGACAACAGGAGAACCAGGGACCGACTCCTGGCTCCCGGAAGGCCGATTTTGATGCACTTTTCTCGGATTGGGTTGGTGGTCAGACACCCCCATATGGAAATCATCCGGTTGACAACAGGAGAACCAGGGACCGACTCCTGGCTCCCGGAAGGCCGATTTTGATGCACTTTTCTCGGATTGGGTTGGTGGTCAGACACCCCCATATGGAAATCATCCGGTTGACATTAGGAGAACCAGGGACCGACTCCTGGCTCCCGGAAGGCCGATTTTGATGCACTTTTCTCGGATTGGGTTGGTGGTCAGACACCCCCATATGGAAATCATCCGGTTGACATTAGGAGAACCAGGGACCGACTCCTGGCTCCCGGAAGGCCGATTTTGATGCACTTTTCTCGGATTGGGTTGGTGGTCAGACACCCCCATATGGAAATCATCCGGTTGACAACAGGAGAACCAGGGACCGACTCCTGGCTCCCGGAAGGCCGATTTTGATGCACTTTTCTCGGATTGGGTTGGTGGTCAGACACCCCCATATGGAAATCATCCGGTTGACAACAGGAGAACCAGGGACCGACTCCTGGCTCCCGGAAGGCCGATTTTGATGCACTTTTCTCGGATTGGGTTGGTGGTCAGACACCCCCATATGGAAATCATCCGGTTGACAACAGGAGAACCAGGGACCGACTCCTGGCTCCCGGAAGGCCGATTTTGATGCACTTTTCTCGGATTGGGTTGGTGGTCAGACACCCCCATATGGAAATCATCCGGTTGACATTAGGAGAACCAGGGACCGACTCCTGGCTCCCGGAAGGCCGATTTTGATGCACTTTTCTCGGATTGGGTTGGTGGTCAGACACCCCCATATGGAAATCATCCGGTTGACATTAGGAGAACCAGGGACCGACTCCTGGCTCCCGGAAGGCCGATTTTGATGCACTTTTCTCGGATTGGGTTGGTGGTCAGACACCCCCATATGGAAATCATCCGGTTGACAACAGGAGAACCAGGGACCGACTCCTGGCTCCCGGAAGGCCGATTTTGATGCACTTTTCTCGGATTGGGTTGGTGGTCAGACACCCCCATATGGAAATCATCCGGTTGACAACAGGAGAACCAGGGACCGACTCCTGGCTCCCGGAAGGCCGATTTTGATGCACTTTTCTCGGATTGGGTTGGTGGTCAGACACCCCCATATGGAAATCATCCGGTTGACATTAGGAGAACCAGGGACCGACTCCTGGCTCCCGGAAGGCCGATTTTGATGCACTTTTCTCGGATTGGGTTGGTGGTCAGACACCCCCATATGGAAATCATCCGGTTGACATTAGGAGAACCAGGGACCGACTCCTGGCTCCCGGAAGGCCGATTTTGATGCACTTTTCTCGGATTGGGTTGGTGGTCAGACACCCCCATATGGAAACCATCCGGTTGACACCAGGAGAACCAGGGACCGACTCCTGGCTCCCGGAAGGCCGATTTTGATGCACTTTTTTCGGATTGGGTTGGTGGTCAGACACCCCCATATGGAAATCATCCGGTTGACATTAGGAGAACCAGGGACCGACTCCTGGCTCCCGGAAGGCCGATTTTGATGCACTTTTCTCGGATTGGGTTGGTGGTCAGACACCCCCATATGGAAATCATCCGGTTGACATTAGGAGAACCAGGGACCGACTCCTGGCTCCCGGAAGGCCGATTTTGATGCACTTTTCTCGGATTGGGTTGGTGGTCAGACACCCCCATATGGAAATCATCCGGTTGACATTAGGAGAACCAGGGACCGACTCCTGGCTCCCGGAAGGCCGATTTTGATGCACTTTTCTCGGATTGGGTTGGTGGTCAGACACCCCCATATGGAAACCATCCGGTTGACACCAGGAGAACCAGGGACCGACTCCTGGCTCCCGGAAGGCCGATTTTGATGCACTTTTCTCGGATTGGGTTGGTGGTCAGACACCCCCATATGGAAATCATCCGGTTGACATTAGGAGAACCAGGGACCGACTCCTGGCTCCCGGAAGGCCGATTTTGATGCACTTTTCTCGGATTGGGTTGGTGGTCAGACACCCCCATATGGTAAACCGCCGGCGGACACTAGGAGAACCAGGGGAGGCTATTACCTCACACATGGGGGTTTTGGGTGCCCTTGGCCGGCTTGGGGGTGACCCCAAGAGTGGGTCCAAGACCCCACACCCGGATCCATCCACAGGGGGGCGCCACATGTCATTTTAAGCCTGATTTCACTAGGGGAACCAGGGGATGATCTTAACTCACAAATGGGGGTTTTGGGTGCCCATGGCCGGCTTGGGGGTGACCCCAAGAAGGGGTCCAAGCACCCCCATCCAGATCCATCCACAGGGGGGCGCCACAGGTCACTTTAGGCCGGATTTCACTATGGGGACCCAGGGGAGGCTGTTCACTCACACATGGGGGTTTTGGGTGCCCATGGTCGGCATGGCTGGCTTGGAGGAGACCCCAAGAAGGGGTCCAAGCACCCCCATCCAGATCCATCCACAGGGGGGCGCCACAGGTCATTTTAGGCCGGATTTCACTATGGGGACCCAGGGGAGGCTGTTCACTCACACATGGGGGTTTTGGGTGCCCATGGTCGGCATGGCTGGCTTGGAGGAGACCCCAAGAAGGGGTCCAAGCACCCCCATCCAGATCCATCCACAGGGGGGCGCCACAGGTCATTTTAGGCCGGATTTCACTATGGGGACCCAGGGGAGGCTGTTCACTCACACATGGGGGTTTTGGGTGCCCATGGTCGGCATGGCTGGCTTGGGGGAGACCCCAAGAAGGGGTCCAAGCACCCACAGCCGAATCCATCCACAGGGGGGCGCCACAGGTCACTTTAGGCCGGATTTCACTAGGGGTACACTGGGGAGGCTGTTCACTCACACATGGGGGTTTTGGGTGCCCTTGGTCGGCATGGCTGGCTTGGAGGAGACCCCAAGAAGGGGTCCAAGCACCCCCACCAAGATCCATCCACAGGGGGGCGCCACAGGTCACTTTAAGCCTGATTTCACTATGGGGACCCAGGGGAGGCTTTTCACTCACACATGGGGGTTTTGGGTGCCCTTGGTCGGCATGGCTGGCTTGGGGGGGACCCCAAGAAGGGGTCCAAGACCCCACAGCCGGATCCATCCACAGGGGGGCGCCACAGGTCATTGTAGGCCGGATTTCACTATGGGGACCCAGGGGAGGCTTTTCACTCACACATGGGGGTTTTGGGTGCCCATGGTCGGCATGGCTGGCTTGGGGGGGACCCCAAGAAGGGGTCCAAGACCCCACAGCCGGATCCATCCACAGGGGGGCGCCACATGTCACTTTAGGCCGGATTTCACTATGGGTACCCAGGGGAGGCTGTTCACTCACACATGGGGGTTTTGGGTGCCCATTGAAGGCATGGCCAGCTTGGGGGGGACCCCAAGAAGGGGTCCAAGCACCCACAGCCGGATCTATCCACAGGGGGGCGCCACATGTCATTTTAAGCCTGATTTCACTATGGGTACCCAGGGGAGGCTGTTCACTCACACATGGGGGTTTGGGGTGCCCATGGTCGGCATGGATGGCTTGGGGGGGACCCCAAGAAGGGGTCCAAGCACCCACAGCCGGATCTATCCACAGGGGGGCGCCACATGTCATTTTAAGCCTGATTTCACTATGGGTACCCAGGGGAGGCTGTTCACTCACACATGGGGGTTTTGGGTGCCCATGGTCGGCATGGCTGGCTTGGAGGAGACCCCAAGAAGGGGTCCAAGCACCCACAGCCGAATCCATCCACAGGGGGGCGCCACAGGTCACTTTATGCCGGATTTCACTATGGGGACACAGGGGAGGCTGTTCACTCACACATGGGGGTTTTGGGTGCCCATGGCCGGCATGGCTGGCTTGGGGGGGACCCCGAGAAGGGGTCCAAGCACCCACAGCCGAATCCATCCACAGGGGGGCGCCACAGGTCACTTTAAGCCTGATTTCACTATGGGTACACTGGGGAGGCTGTTCACTCACACATGGGGGTTTTGGGTGCCCATGGCCGGCATGGCTGGCTTGGGGGGGACCCCGAGAAGGGGTCCAAGCACCCACAGCCGAATCCATCCACAGGGGGGCGCCACAGGTCACTTTAAGCCTGATTTCACTATGGGTACACTGGGGAGGCTGTTCACTCACACATGGGGGTTTTGGGTGCCCATGGTCGGCATGGCTGGCTTGGAGGAGACCCCAAGAAGGGGTCCAAGCACCCCCACCAAGATCCATCCACAGGGGGGCGCCACAGGTCACTTTAAGCCTGATTTCACTATGGGTACACTGGGGAGGCTGTTCACTCACACATGGGGGTTTTGGGTGCCCATGGTCGGCATGGCTGGCTTGGAGGAGACCCCAAGAAGGGGTCCAAGCACCCCCACCAAGATCCATCCACAGGGGGGCGCCACAGGTCACTTTAAGCCTGATTTCACTATGGGTACACTGGGGAGGCTGTTCACTCACACATGGGGGTTTTGGGTGCCCATGGCCGGCATGGCTGGCTTGGGGGAGACCCCAAGAAGGGGTCCAAGCACCCCCACCAAGATCCATCCACAGGGGGGCGCCACAGGTCACTTTAAGCCTGATTTCACTATGGGTACACTGGGGAGGCTGTTCACTCACACATGGGGGTTTTGGGTGCCCATGGTCGGCATGGCTGGCTTGGAGGAGACCCCAAGAAGGGGTCCAAGCACCCCCACCAAGATCCATCCACAGGGGGGCGCCACAGGTCACTTTAAGCCTGATTTCACTATGGGTACACTGGGGAGGCTGTTCACTCACACATGGGGGTTTTGGGTGCCCATGGCCGGCATGGCTGGCTTGGGGGAGACCCCAAGAAGGGGTCCAAGCACCCCCACCAAGATCCATCCACAGGGGGGCGCCACAGGTCACTTTAAGCCTGATTTCACTATGGGTACACTGGGGAGGCTGTTCACTCACACATGGGGGTTTTGGGTGCCCATGGTCGGCATGGCTGGCTTGGAGGAGACCCCAAGAAGGGGTCCAAGCACCCCCACCAAGATCCATCCACAGGGGGGCGCCACAGGTCACTTTAAGCCTGATTTCACTATGGGTACACTGGGGAGGCTGTTCACTCACACATGGGGGTTTTGGGTGCCCATGGTCGGCATGGCTGGCTTGGAGGAGACCCCAAGAAGGGGTCCAAGCACCCCCACCAAGATCCATCCACAGGGGGGCGCCACAGGTCACTTTAAGCCTGATTTCACTATGGGTACACTGGGGAGGCTGTTCACTCACACATGGGGGTTTTGGGTGCCCATGGCCGGCATGGCTGGCTTGGGGGAGACCCCAAGAAGGGGTCCAAGCACCCCCACCAAGATCCATCCACAGGGGGGCGCCACAGGTCACTTTAAGCCTGATTTCACTATGGGTACACTGGGGAGGCTGTTCACTCACACATGGGGGTTTTGGGTGCCCATGGTCGGCATGGCTGGCTTGGAGGAGACCCCAAGAAGGGGTCCAAGCACCCCCACCAAGATCCATCCACAGGGGGGCGCCACAGGTCACTTTAAGCCTGATTTCACTATGGGTACACTGGGGAGGCTGTTCACTCACACATGGGGGTTTTGGGTGCCCATGGCCGGCATGGCTGGCTTGGGGGAGACCCCAAGAAGGGGTCCAAGCACCCCCACCAAGATCCATCCACAGGGGGGCGCCACAGGTCACTTTAAGCCTGATTTCACTATGGGTACACTGGGGAGGCTGTTCACTCACACATGGGGGTTTTGGGTGCCCATGGTCGGCATGGCTGGCTTGGAGGAGACCCCAAGAAGGGGTCCAAGCACCCCCACCAAGATCCATCCACAGGGGGGCGCCACAGGTCACTTTAAGCCTGATTTCACTATGGGTACACTGGGGAGGCTGTTCACTCACACATGGGGGTTTTGGGTGCCCATGGTCGGCATGGCTGGCTTGGAGGAGACCCCAAGAAGGGGTCCAAGCACCCCCACCAAGATCCATCCACAGGGGGGCGCCACAGGTCACTTTAAGCCTGATTTCACTATGGGTACACTGGGGAGGCTGTTCACTCACACATGGGGGTTTTGGGTGCCCATGGCCGGCATGGCTGGCTTGGGGGAGACCCCAAGAAGGGGTCCAAGCACCCCCACCAAGATCCATCCACAGGGGGGCGCCACAGGTCACTTTAAGCCTGATTTCACTATGGGTACACTGGGGAGGCTGTTCACTCACACATGGGGGTTTTGGGTGCCCATGGTCGGCATGGCTGGCTTGGAGGAGACCCCAAGAAGGGGTCCAAGCACCCCCACCAAGATCCATCCACAGGGGGGCGCCACAGGTCACTTTAAGCCTGATTTCACTATGGGTACACTGGGGAGGCTGTTCACTCACACATGGGGGTTTTGGGTGCCCATGGCCGGCATGGCTGGCTTGGGGGAGACCCCAAGAAGGGGTCCAAGCACCCCCACCAAGATCCATCCACAGGGGGGCGCCACAGGTCACTTTAAGCCTGATTTCACTAGGGGGACACTGGGGAGGCTGTTCACTCACACATGGGGGTTTTGGGTGCCCATGGCCGGCATGGCTGGCTTGGGGGAGACCCCAAGAAGGGGTCCAAGCACCCCCACCAAGATCCATCCACAGGGGGGCGCCACAGGTCATTTTCACTAGGAGAACCAGGGGAGGGCTCCTGACTCACACATGGGCATTCTGGGTGCCCATGGCTGGGATGGGTGAGACAGAGTCCAGCCCTCCACACACAAAA
>NW_028160975.1:10000-17500 GCF_964263955.1 Coregonus lavaretus | reverse complement strand
CGGATTGGGTTGGTGGTCAGACACCCCCATATGGAAATCATCCGGTTGACACTATGAGAACCAGGGACCGACTCCTGGCTCCCGGAAGGCCGATTTTGATGCACTTTTCTCGGATTGGGTTGGTGGTCAGACACCCCCATATGGAAATCATCCGGTTGACACTATGAGAACCAGGGACCGACTCCTGGCTCCCGGAAGGCCGATTTTGATGCACTTTTTTCGGATTGGGTTGGTGGTCAGACACCCCCATATGGAAACCATCCGGTTGACACTATGAGAACCAGGGACCGACTCCTGGCTCCCGGAAGGCCGATTTTGATGCACTTTTCTCGGATTGGGTTGGTGGTCAGACACCCCCATATGGAAATCATCCGGTTGACAACAGGAGAACCAGGGACCGACTCCTGGCTCCCGGAAGGCCGATTTTGATGCACTTTTCTCGGATTGGGTTGGTGGTCAGACACCCCCATATGGAAATCATCCGGTTGACAACAGGAGAACCAGGGACCGACTCCTGGCTCCCGGAAGGCCGATTTTGATGCACTTTTCTCGGATTGGGTTGGTGGTCAGACACCCCCATATGGAAATCATCCGGTTGACAACAGGAGAACCAGGGACCGACTCCTGGCTCCCGGAAGGCCGATTTTGATGCACTTTTCTCGGATTGGGTTGGTGGTCAGACACCCCCATATGGAAATCATCCGGTTGACAACAGGAGAACCAGGGACCGACTCCTGGCTCCCGGAAGGCCGATTTTGATGCACTTTTCTCGGATTGGGTTGGTGGTCAGACACCCCCATATGGAAATCATCCGGTTGACATTAGGAGAACCAGGGACCGACTCCTGGCTCCCGGAAGGCCGATTTTGATGCACTTTTCTCGGATTGGGTTGGTGGTCAGACACCCCCATATGGAAATCATCCGGTTGACATTAGGAGAACCAGGGACCGACTCCTGGCTCCCGGAAGGCCGATTTTGATGCACTTTTCTCGGATTGGGTTGGTGGTCAGACACCCCCATATGGAAATCATCCGGTTGACAACAGGAGAACCAGGGACCGACTCCTGGCTCCCGGAAGGCCGATTTTGATGCACTTTTCTCGGATTGGGTTGGTGGTCAGACACCCCCATATGGAAATCATCCGGTTGACAACAGGAGAACCAGGGACCGACTCCTGGCTCCCGGAAGGCCGATTTTGATGCACTTTTCTCGGATTGGGTTGGTGGTCAGACACCCCCATATGGAAATCATCCGGTTGACAACAGGAGAACCAGGGACCGACTCCTGGCTCCCGGAAGGCCGATTTTGATGCACTTTTCTCGGATTGGGTTGGTGGTCAGACACCCCCATATGGAAATCATCCGGTTGACATTAGGAGAACCAGGGACCGACTCCTGGCTCCCGGAAGGCCGATTTTGATGCACTTTTCTCGGATTGGGTTGGTGGTCAGACACCCCCATATGGAAATCATCCGGTTGACATTAGGAGAACCAGGGACCGACTCCTGGCTCCCGGAAGGCCGATTTTGATGCACTTTTCTCGGATTGGGTTGGTGGTCAGACACCCCCATATGGAAATCATCCGGTTGACAACAGGAGAACCAGGGACCGACTCCTGGCTCCCGGAAGGCCGATTTTGATGCACTTTTCTCGGATTGGGTTGGTGGTCAGACACCCCCATATGGAAATCATCCGGTTGACAACAGGAGAACCAGGGACCGACTCCTGGCTCCCGGAAGGCCGATTTTGATGCACTTTTCTCGGATTGGGTTGGTGGTCAGACACCCCCATATGGAAATCATCCGGTTGACATTAGGAGAACCAGGGACCGACTCCTGGCTCCCGGAAGGCCGATTTTGATGCACTTTTCTCGGATTGGGTTGGTGGTCAGACACCCCCATATGGAAATCATCCGGTTGACATTAGGAGAACCAGGGACCGACTCCTGGCTCCCGGAAGGCCGATTTTGATGCACTTTTCTCGGATTGGGTTGGTGGTCAGACACCCCCATATGGAAACCATCCGGTTGACACCAGGAGAACCAGGGACCGACTCCTGGCTCCCGGAAGGCCGATTTTGATGCACTTTTTTCGGATTGGGTTGGTGGTCAGACACCCCCATATGGAAATCATCCGGTTGACATTAGGAGAACCAGGGACCGACTCCTGGCTCCCGGAAGGCCGATTTTGATGCACTTTTCTCGGATTGGGTTGGTGGTCAGACACCCCCATATGGAAATCATCCGGTTGACATTAGGAGAACCAGGGACCGACTCCTGGCTCCCGGAAGGCCGATTTTGATGCACTTTTCTCGGATTGGGTTGGTGGTCAGACACCCCCATATGGAAATCATCCGGTTGACATTAGGAGAACCAGGGACCGACTCCTGGCTCCCGGAAGGCCGATTTTGATGCACTTTTCTCGGATTGGGTTGGTGGTCAGACACCCCCATATGGAAACCATCCGGTTGACACCAGGAGAACCAGGGACCGACTCCTGGCTCCCGGAAGGCCGATTTTGATGCACTTTTCTCGGATTGGGTTGGTGGTCAGACACCCCCATATGGAAATCATCCGGTTGACATTAGGAGAACCAGGGACCGACTCCTGGCTCCCGGAAGGCCGATTTTGATGCACTTTTCTCGGATTGGGTTGGTGGTCAGACACCCCCATATGGTAAACCGCCGGCGGACACTAGGAGAACCAGGGGAGGCTATTACCTCACACATGGGGGTTTTGGGTGCCCTTGGCCGGCTTGGGGGTGACCCCAAGAGTGGGTCCAAGACCCCACACCCGGATCCATCCACAGGGGGGCGCCACATGTCATTTTAAGCCTGATTTCACTAGGGGAACCAGGGGATGATCTTAACTCACAAATGGGGGTTTTGGGTGCCCATGGCCGGCTTGGGGGTGACCCCAAGAAGGGGTCCAAGCACCCCCATCCAGATCCATCCACAGGGGGGCGCCACAGGTCACTTTAGGCCGGATTTCACTATGGGGACCCAGGGGAGGCTGTTCACTCACACATGGGGGTTTTGGGTGCCCATGGTCGGCATGGCTGGCTTGGAGGAGACCCCAAGAAGGGGTCCAAGCACCCCCATCCAGATCCATCCACAGGGGGGCGCCACAGGTCATTTTAGGCCGGATTTCACTATGGGGACCCAGGGGAGGCTGTTCACTCACACATGGGGGTTTTGGGTGCCCATGGTCGGCATGGCTGGCTTGGAGGAGACCCCAAGAAGGGGTCCAAGCACCCCCATCCAGATCCATCCACAGGGGGGCGCCACAGGTCATTTTAGGCCGGATTTCACTATGGGGACCCAGGGGAGGCTGTTCACTCACACATGGGGGTTTTGGGTGCCCATGGTCGGCATGGCTGGCTTGGGGGAGACCCCAAGAAGGGGTCCAAGCACCCACAGCCGAATCCATCCACAGGGGGGCCACAGGTCACTTTAGGCCGGATTTCACTAGGGGTACACTGGGGAGGCTGTTCACTCACACATGGGGGTTTTGGGTGCCCTTGGTCGGCATGGCTGGCTTGGAGGAGACCCCAAGAAGGGGTCCAAGCACCCCCACCAAGATCCATCCACAGGGGGGCGCCACAGGTCACTTTAAGCCTGATTTCACTATGGGGACCCAGGGGAGGCTTTTCACTCACACATGGGGGTTTTGGGTGCCCTTGGTCGGCATGGCTGGCTTGGGGGGGACCCCAAGAAGGGGTCCAAGACCCCACAGCCGGATCCATCCACAGGGGGGCGCCACAGGTCATTGTAGGCCGGATTTCACTATGGGGACCCAGGGGAGGCTTTTCACTCACACATGGGGGTTTTGGGTGCCCATGGTCGGCATGGCTGGCTTGGGGGGGACCCCAAGAAGGGGTCCAAGACCCCACAGCCGGATCCATCCACAGGGGGGCGCCACATGTCACTTTAGGCCGGATTTCACTATGGGTACCCAGGGGAGGCTGTTCACTCACACATGGGGGTTTTGGGTGCCCATTGAAGGCATGGCCAGCTTGGGGGGGACCCCAAGAAGGGGTCCAAGCACCCACAGCCGGATCTATCCACAGGGGGGCGCCACATGTCATTTTAAGCCTGATTTCACTATGGGTACCCAGGGGAGGCTGTTCACTCACACATGGGGGTTTGGGGTGCCCATGGTCGGCATGGATGGCTTGGGGGGGACCCCAAGAAGGGGTCCAAGCACCCACAGCCGGATCTATCCACAGGGGGGCGCCACATGTCATTTTAAGCCTGATTTCACTATGGGTACCCAGGGGAGGCTGTTCACTCACACATGGGGGTTTTGGGTGCCCATGGTCGGCATGGCTGGCTTGGAGGAGACCCCAAGAAGGGGTCCAAGCACCCACAGCCGAATCCATCCACAGGGGGGCGCCACAGGTCACTTTATGCCGGATTTCACTATGGGGACACAGGGGAGGCTGTTCACTCACACATGGGGGTTTTGGGTGCCCATGGCCGGCATGGCTGGCTTGGGGGGGACCCCGAGAAGGGGTCCAAGCACCCACAGCCGAATCCATCCACAGGGGGGCGCCACAGGTCACTTTAAGCCTGATTTCACTATGGGTACACTGGGGAGGCTGTTCACTCACACATGGGGGTTTTGGGTGCCCATGGCCGGCATGGCTGGCTTGGGGGGGACCCCGAGAAGGGGTCCAAGCACCCACAGCCGAATCCATCCACAGGGGGGCGCCACAGGTCACTTTAAGCCTGATTTCACTATGGGTACACTGGGGAGGCTGTTCACTCACACATGGGGGTTTTGGGTGCCCATGGTCGGCATGGCTGGCTTGGAGGAGACCCCAAGAAGGGGTCCAAGCACCCCCACCAAGATCCATCCACAGGGGGGCGCCACAGGTCACTTTAAGCCTGATTTCACTATGGGTACACTGGGGAGGCTGTTCACTCACACATGGGGGTTTTGGGTGCCCATGGTCGGCATGGCTGGCTTGGAGGAGACCCCAAGAAGGGGTCCAAGCACCCCCACCAAGATCCATCCACAGGGGGGCGCCACAGGTCACTTTAAGCCTGATTTCACTATGGGTACACTGGGGAGGCTGTTCACTCACACATGGGGGTTTTGGGTGCCCATGGCCGGCATGGCTGGCTTGGGGGAGACCCCAAGAAGGGGTCCAAGCACCCCCACCAAGATCCATCCACAGGGGGGCGCCACAGGTCACTTTAAGCCTGATTTCACTATGGGTACACTGGGGAGGCTGTTCACTCACACATGGGGGTTTTGGGTGCCCATGGTCGGCATGGCTGGCTTGGAGGAGACCCCAAGAAGGGGTCCAAGCACCCCCACCAAGATCCATCCACAGGGGGGCGCCACAGGTCACTTTAAGCCTGATTTCACTATGGGTACACTGGGGAGGCTGTTCACTCACACATGGGGGTTTTGGGTGCCCATGGCCGGCATGGCTGGCTTGGGGGAGACCCCAAGAAGGGGTCCAAGCACCCCCACCAAGATCCATCCACAGGGGGGCGCCACAGGTCACTTTAAGCCTGATTTCACTATGGGTACACTGGGGAGGCTGTTCACTCACACATGGGGGTTTTGGGTGCCCATGGTCGGCATGGCTGGCTTGGAGGAGACCCCAAGAAGGGGTCCAAGCACCCCCACCAAGATCCATCCACAGGGGGGCGCCACAGGTCACTTTAAGCCTGATTTCACTATGGGTACACTGGGGAGGCTGTTCACTCACACATGGGGGTTTTGGGTGCCCATGGTCGGCATGGCTGGCTTGGAGGAGACCCCAAGAAGGGGTCCAAGCACCCCCACCAAGATCCATCCACAGGGGGGCGCCACAGGTCACTTTAAGCCTGATTTCACTATGGGTACACTGGGGAGGCTGTTCACTCACACATGGGGGTTTTGGGTGCCCATGGCCGGCATGGCTGGCTTGGGGGAGACCCCAAGAAGGGGTCCAAGCACCCCCACCAAGATCCATCCACAGGGGGGCGCCACAGGTCACTTTAAGCCTGATTTCACTATGGGTACACTGGGGAGGCTGTTCACTCACACATGGGGGTTTTGGGTGCCCATGGTCGGCATGGCTGGCTTGGAGGAGACCCCAAGAAGGGGTCCAAGCACCCCCACCAAGATCCATCCACAGGGGGGCGCCACAGGTCACTTTAAGCCTGATTTCACTATGGGTACACTGGGGAGGCTGTTCACTCACACATGGGGGTTTTGGGTGCCCATGGCCGGCATGGCTGGCTTGGGGGAGACCCCAAGAAGGGGTCCAAGCACCCCCACCAAGATCCATCCACAGGGGGGCGCCACAGGTCACTTTAAGCCTGATTTCACTATGGGTACACTGGGGAGGCTGTTCACTCACACATGGGGGTTTTGGGTGCCCATGGTCGGCATGGCTGGCTTGGAGGAGACCCCAAGAAGGGGTCCAAGCACCCCCACCAAGATCCATCCACAGGGGGGCGCCACAGGTCACTTTAAGCCTGATTTCACTATGGGTACACTGGGGAGGCTGTTCACTCACACATGGGGGTTTTGGGTGCCCATGGTCGGCATGGCTGGCTTGGAGGAGACCCCAAGAAGGGGTCCAAGCACCCCCACCAAGATCCATCCACAGGGGGGCGCCACAGGTCACTTTAAGCCTGATTTCACTATGGGTACACTGGGGAGGCTGTTCACTCACACATGGGGGTTTTGGGTGCCCATGGCCGGCATGGCTGGCTTGGGGGAGACCCCAAGAAGGGGTCCAAGCACCCCCACCAAGATCCATCCACAGGGGGGCGCCACAGGTCACTTTAAGCCTGATTTCACTATGGGTACACTGGGGAGGCTGTTCACTCACACATGGGGGTTTTGGGTGCCCATGGTCGGCATGGCTGGCTTGGAGGAGACCCCAAGAAGGGGTCCAAGCACCCCCACCAAGATCCATCCACAGGGGGGCGCCACAGGTCACTTTAAGCCTGATTTCACTATGGGTACACTGGGGAGGCTGTTCACTCACACATGGGGGTTTTGGGTGCCCATGGCCGGCATGGCTGGCTTGGGGGAGACCCCAAGAAGGGGTCCAAGCACCCCCACCAAGATCCATCCACAGGGGGGCGCCACAGGTCACTTTAAGCCTGATTTCACTAGGGGGACACTGGGGAGGCTGTTCACTCACACATGGGGGTTTTGGGTGCCCATGGCCGGCATGGCTGGCTTGGGGGAGACCCCAAGAAGGGGTCCAAGCACCCCCACCAAGATCCATCCACAGGGGGGCGCCACAGGTCATTTTCACTAGGAGAACCAGGGGAGGGCTCCTGACTCACACATGGGCATTCTGGGTGCCCATGGCTGGGATGGGTGAGACAGAGTCCAGCCCTCCACACACAAAAGTGATCCAGCAGGCCAGAAGAAAGGGGAGAGAGAGAGAGAGAGAACAAATAATACATGGGCACAGAGCAGCCAGCCTCCATTGGAGCTGCCTGCACAGTGCTGCCCTCCTGTGGGAAAGGTTCACACACACAC
>NW_028160977.1:0-26075 GCF_964263955.1 Coregonus lavaretus | reverse complement strand
GTTTAACTGGCTATATAGCAGTATTCTACCAACCCCACTGTGTTTAACTGGCTCTATAGCAGTATTCTACCAACCCACTGTGTTTAACTGGCTATATAGCAGTATTCTACCAACCCCACTGTGTTTAACTGGCTCTATAGCAGTATTCTACCAACCCCACTGTGTTTAACTGGCTCTATAGCAGTATTCTACCAACCCCACTGTGTTTAACTGGTTCTATAGCAGTATTCTACCAACCCCACTGTGTTTAACTGGTTCTATAGCAGTATTCTACCAACCCCACTGTGTTTAACTGGCTCTATAGCAGTATTCTACCAACCCCACTGTGTTTAACTGGCTCTATAGCAGTATTCTACCAACCCCACTGTGTTTAACTGGCTCTATAGCAGTATTCTACCAACCCCACTGTGTTTAACTGGCTCTATAGCAGTATTTACCAACCCCACTGTGTTTAACTGGCTCTATAGCAGTATTCTACCAACCCCACTGTGTTTAACTGGTTCTATAGCAGTATTCTACCACCCCACTGTGTTTAACTGGTTCTATAGCAGTATTCTACCAACCCCACTGTGTTTAACTGGCTCTATAGCAGTATTCTACCAACCACCCACTGTGTTTAACTGGCTCTATAGCAGTATTCTACCAACCCCACTGTGTTTAACTGGTTCTATAGCAGTATTCTACCAACCCCACTGTGTTTAACTGGTTCTATAGCAGTATTCTACAACCCCCACTGTGTTTAACTGGCTCTATAGCAGTATTCTACCAACCCCACTGTGTTTAACTGGCTCTATAGCAGTATTCTACCAACCCCACTGTGTTTAACTGGCTCTATAGCAGTATTCTACCAACCCCACTGTGTTTAACTGGTTCTATAGCAGTATTCTACCAACCCCACTGTGTTTAACTGGCTCTATAGCAGTATTCTACCAACCCCACTGTGTTTAACTGGCTCTATAGCAGTATTCTACCAACCCCACTGTGTTTAACTGGCTCTATAGCAGTATTCTACCAACCCCACTGTGTTTAACTGGCTCTATAGCAGTATTCTACCAACCCCCTGTGTTTAACTGGCTCTATAGCAGTATTCTACCAACCCCACTGTGTTTAACTGGTTCTATAGCAGTATTCTACCAACCCCACTGTGTTTAACTGGTTCTATAGCAGTATTCTACCAACCCCACTGTGTTTAACTGGCTCTATAGCAGTATTCTACCAACCCCACTGTGTTTAACTGGTTCTATAGCAGTATTCTACCAACCCCACTGTGTTTAACTGGCTCTATAGCAGTATTCTACCAACCCCACTGTGTTTAACTGGCTCTATAGCAGTATTCTACCAACCCCACTGTGTTTAACTGGTTCTATAGCAGTATTCTACCAACCCCACTGTGTTTAACTGGCTCTATAGCAGTATTCTACCAACCCCACTGTGTTTAACTGGTTCTATAGCAGTATTCTACCAACCCCACTGTGTTTAACTGGTCTATAGCAGTATTCTACCAACCCACTGTGTTTAACTGGTTCTATAGCAGTATTCTACCAACCCCACTGTGTTTAACTGGCTCTATAGCAGTATTCTACCAACCCCACTGTGTTTAACTGGTTCTATAGCAGTATTCTACCAACCCCACTGTGTTTAACTGGCTCTATAGCAGTATTCTACCAACCCCACTGTGTTTAACTGGCTCTATAGCAGTATTCTACCAACCCCACTGTGTTTAACTGGCTCTATAGCAGTATTCTACCAACCCCACTGTGTTTAACTGGTTCTATAGCAGTATTCTACCAACCCCACTGTGTTTAACTGGTTCTATAGCAGTATTCTACCAACCCCACTGTGTTTAACTGGTTCTATAGCAGTATTCTACCAACCCCACTGTGTTTAACTGGTTCTATAGCAGTATTCTACCAACCCCACTGTGTTTAACTGGCTCTATAGCAGTATTCTACCAACCCCACTGTGTTTAACTGGCTCTATAGCAGTATTCTACCAACCCCACTGTGTTTAACTGGTTCTATAGCAGTATTCTACCAACCCCACTGTGTTTAACTGGTTCTATAGCAGTATTCTACCAACCCCCACTGTGTTTAACTGGTTCTATAGCAGTATTCTACCAACCCCACTGTGTTTAACTGGCTCTATAGCAGTATTCTACCAACCCCACTGTGTTTAACTGGTTCTATAGCAGTATTCTACCAACCCCACTGTGTTTAACTGGTTCTATAGCAGTATTCTACCAACCCCACTGTGTTTAACTGGTTCTATAGCAGTATTCTACCAACCCCACTGTGTTTAACTGGCTCTATAGCAGTATTCTACCAACCCCACTGTGTTTAACTGGTTCTATAGCAGTATTCTACCAACCCCACTGTGTTTAACTGGCTCTATAGCAGTATTCTACCAACCCCACTGTGTTTAACTGGTTCTATAGCAGTATTCTACCAACCCCACTGTGTTTAACTGGCTCTATAGCAGTATTCTACCAACCCCACTGTGTTTAACTGGCTCTATAGCAGTATTCTACCAACCCCCACTGTGTTTAACTGGCTCTATAGCAGTATTCTACCAACCCCCACTGTGTTTAACTGGTTCTATAGCAGTATTCTACCAACCCCACTGTGTTTAACTGGTTCTATAGCAGTATTCTACCAACCCCACTGTGTTTAACTGGCTCTATAGCAGTATTCTACCAACCCCACTGTGTTTAACTGCTCTATAGCAGTATTCTACCAACCCCACTGTGTTTAACTGGCTCTATAGCAGTATTCTACCAACCCCACTGTGTTTAACTGGCTCTATAGCAGTATTCTACCAACCCCACTGTGTTTAACTGGTTCTATAGCAGTATTCTACCAACCCCACTGTGTTTAACTGGTTCTATAGCAGTATTCTACCAACCCCACTGTGTTTAACTGGCTCTATAGCAGTATTCTACCAACCCCACTGTGTTTAACTGGTTCTATAGCAGTATTCTACCAACCCCACTGTGTTTAACTGGTTCTATAGCAGTATTCTACCAACCCCACTGTGTTTAACTGGCTCTATAGCAGTATTCTACCAACCCCACTGTGTTTAACTGGCTCTATAGCAGTATTCTACCAACCCCACTGTGTTTAACTGGCTCTATAGCAGTATTCTACCAACCCCACTGTGTTTAACTGGTTCTATAGCAGTATTCTACCAACCCCACTGTGTTTAACTGGCTCTATAGCAGTATTCTACCAACCCCACTGTGTTTAACTGGTTCTATAGCAGTATTCTACCAACCCCACTGTGTTTAACTGGCTCTATAGCAGTATTCTACCAACCCCACTGTGTTTAACTGGTTCTATAGCAGTATTATACCAACCCCACTGTGTTTAACTGGTTCTATAGCAGTATTGTACCAACCCCACTGTGTTTAACTGGCTCTATAGCAGTATTCTACCAACCCCACTGTGTTTAACTGGCTCTATAGCAGTATTCTACCAACCCCACTGTGTTTAACTGGTTCTATAGCAGTATTCTACCAACCCCACTGTGTTTAACTGGTTCTATAGCAGTATTCTACCAACCCCACTGTGTTTAACTGGTTCTATAGCAGTATTCTACCAACCCCACTGTGTTTAACTGGTTCTATAGCAGTATTCTACCAACCCCACTGTGTTTAACTGGTTCTATAGCAGTATTCTACCAACCCCACTGTGTTTAACTGGCTATATAGCAGTATTCTACCAACCCCACTGTGTTTAACTGGCTCTATAGCAGTATTCTACCAACCCCACTGTGTTTAACTGGTTCTATAGCAGTATTCTACCAACCCCACTGTGTTTAACTGGTTCTATAGCAGTATTCTACCAACCCCACTGTGTTTAACTGGTTCTATAGCAGTATTCTACCAACCCCACTGTGTTTAACTGGCTATATAGCAGTATTCTACCAACCCCACTGTGTTTAACTGGCTCTATAGCAGTATTCTACCAACCCCACTGTGTTTAACTGGCTCTATAGCAGTATTCTACCAACCCCACTGTGTTTAACTGGTTCTATAGCAGTATTCTACCAACCCCACTGTGTTTAACCGGCTCTATAGCAGTATTCTACCAACCCCACTGTGTTTAACTGGTTCTATAGCAGTATTCTACCAACCCCACTGTGTTTAACTGGTTCTATAGCAGTATTCTACCAACCCCACTGTGTTTAACTGGTTCTATAGCAGTATTCTACCAACCCCACTGTGTTTAACTGGTTCTATAGCAGTATTCTACCAACCCCACTGTGTTTAACTGGTTCTATAGCAGTATTCTACCAACCCCACTGTGTTTAACTGGTTCTATAGCAGTATTCTACCAACCCCACTGTGTTTAACTGGTTCTATAGCAGTATTCTACCAACCCCACTGTGTTTAACTGGTTCTATAGCAGTATTCTACCAACCCCACTGTGTTTAACTGGCTCTATAGCAGTATTCTACCAACCCCACTGTGTTTAACTGGTTCTATAGCAGTATTCTACCAACCCCACTGTGTTTAACTGGTTCTATAGCAGTATTCTACCAACCCCACTGTGTTTAACTGGTTCTATAGCAGTATTCTACCAACCCCACTGTGTTTAACTGGCTCTATAGCAGTATTCTACCAACCCCACTGTGTTTAACTGGTTCTATAGCAGTATTCTACCAACCCCACTGTGTTTAACTGGTTCTATAGCAGTATTCTACCAACCCCACTGTGTTTAACTGGTTCTATAGCAGTATTCTACCAACCCCACTGTGTTTAACTGGTTCTATAGCAGTATTCTACCAACCCCACTGTGTTTAACTGGTTCTATAGCAGTATTCTACCAACCCCACTGTGTTTAACTGGCTCTATAGCAGTATTCTACCAACCCCACTGTGTTTAACTGGCTCTATAGCAGTATTCTACCAACCCCACTGTGTTTAACTGGTTCTATAGCAGTATTCTACCAACCCCACTGTGTTTAACTGGTTCTATAGCAGTATTCTACCAACCCCACTGTGTTTAACTGGTTCTATATCAGTATTCTACCAACCCCACTGTGTTTAACTGGTTATATAGCAGTATTCTACCAACCCCACTGTGTTTAACTGGCTCTATAGCAGTATTCTACCAACCCCACTGTGTTTAACTGGCTCTATAGCAGTATTCTACCAACCCCACTGTGTTTAACTGGTTCTATATCAGTATTCTACCAACCCCACTGTGTTTAACTGGCTCTATAGCAGTATTCTACCAACCCCACTGTGTTTAACTGGTTCTATAGCAGTATTCTACCAACCCCACTGTGTTTAACTGGTTCTATAGCAGTATTCTACCAACCCCACTGTGTTTAACTGGCTCTATAGCAGTATTCTACCAACCCCACTGTGTTTAACTGGCTCTATAGCAGTATTCTACCAACCCCACTGTGTTTAACTGGTTCTATAGCAGTATTCTACCAACCCCACTGTGTTTAACTGGCTCTATAGCAGTATTCTACCAACCCCACTGTGTTTAACTGGTTCTATAGCAGTATTCTACCAACCCCACTGTGTTTAACTGGCTCTATAGCAGTATTCTACCAACCCCACTGTGTTTAACCGGCTCTATAGCAGTATTCTACCAACCCCACTGTGTTTAACTGGTTCTATAGCAGTATTCTACCAACCCCACTGTGTTTAACTGGCTCTATAGCAGTATTCTACCAACCCCACTGTGTTTAACTGGCTCTATAGCAGTATTCTACCAACCCCACTGTGTTTAACTGGCTCTATAGCAGTATTCTACCAACCCCACTGTGTTTAACTGGTTCTATAGCAGTATTCTACCAACCCCACTGTGTTTAACTGGCTCTATAGCAGTATTCTACCAACCCCACTGTGTTTAACTGGTTCTATAGCAGTATTCTACCAACCCCACTGTGTTTAACTGGCTCTACAGCAGTATTCTACCAACCCCACTGTGTTTAACTGGCTCTATAGCAGTATTCTACCAACCCCACTGTGTTTAACTGGCTCTATAGCAGTATTCTACCAACCCCACTGTGTTTAACTGGCTCTATAGCAGTATTCTACCAACCCCACTGTGTTTAACTGGTTCTATAGCATTATTCTACCAACCCCACTGTGTTTAACTGGTTCTATAGCAGTATTCTACCAACCCCACTGTGTTTAACTGGCTCTATAGCAGTATTCTACCAACCCCACTGTGTTTAACTGGCTATATAGCAGTATTCTACCAACCCCACTGTGTTTAACTGGTTCTATAGCAGTATTCTACCAACCCCACTGTGTTTAACTGGTTCTATAGCAGTATTCTACCAACCCCACTGTGTTTAACTGGTTCTATAGCAGTATTCTACCAACCCCACTGTGTTTAACCGGCTCTATAGCAGTATTCTACCAACCCCACTGTGTTTAACTGGCTCTATAGCAGTATTCTACCAACCCCACTGTGTTTAACTGGCTCTATAGCAGTATTCTACCAACCCCACTGTGTTTAACTGGCTCTATAGCAGTATTCTACCAACCCCACTGTGTTTAACTGGTTCTATAGCAGTATTCTACCAACCCCACTGTGTTTAACTGGCTCTATAGCAGTATTCTACCAACCCCACTGTGTTTAACTGGCTCTATAGCAGTATTCTACCAACCCCACTGTGTTTAACTGGCTCTATAGCAGTATTCTACCAACCCCACTGTGTTTAACTGGCTCTATAGCAGTATTCTACCAACCCCACTGTGTTTAACTGGCTCTATAGCAGTATTCTACCAACCCCACTGTGTTTAACTGGTTCTATAGCAGTATTCTACCAACCCCACTGTGTTTAACTGGCTCTATAGCAGTATTCTACCAACCCCACTGTGTTTAACTGGCTCTATAGCAGTATTCTACCAACCCCACTGTGTTTAACTGGTTCTATAGCAGTATTCTACCAACCCCACTGTGTTTAACTGGCTCTATAGCAGTATTCTACCAACCCCACTGTGTTTAACTGGTTCTATAGCAGTATTCTACCAACCCCACTGTGTTTAACTGGCTCTATAGCAGTATTCTACCAACCCCACTGGGTTTAACTGGCTTTATAGCAGTATTATACCAACCCCACTGTGTTTAACTGGCTCTATAGCAGTATTCTACCAACCCCACTGTGTTTAACTGGTTCTATAGCAGTATTCTACCAACCCCACTGTGTTTAACTGGCTCTATAGCAGTATTCTACCAACCCCACTGTGTTTAACTGGTTCTATAGCAGTATTCTACCAACCCCACTGTGTTTAACTGGTTCTATAGCAGTATTCTACCAACCCCACTGTGTTTAACTGGTTCTATAGCAGTATTCTACCAACCCCACTGTGTTTAACTGGTTCTATAGCAGTATTCTACCAACCCCACTGTGTTTAACTGGTTCTATAGCAGTATTCTACCAACCCCACTGTGTTTAACTGGTTCTATAGCAGTATTCTACCAACCCCACTGTGTTTAACTGGTTCTATAGCAGTATTCTACCAACCCCACTGTGTTTAACTGGCTCTATAGCAGTATTCTACCAACCCCACTGTGTTTAACTGGCTCTATAGCAGTATTATACCAACCCCACTGTGTTTAACTGGCTCTATAGCAGTATTCTACCAACCCCACTGTGTTTAACTGGCTCTATAGCAGTATTCTACCAACCCCACTGTGTTTAACTGGCTCTATAGCAGTATTCTACCAACCCCACTGTGTTTAACTGGCTCTATAGCAGTATTCTACCAACCCCACTGTGTTTAACTGGCTCTATAGCAGTATTCTACCAACCCCACTGTGTTTAACTGGTTCTATAGCAGTATTCTACCAACCCCACTGTGTTTAACTGGTTCTATAGCAGTATTCTACCAACCCCACTGTGTTTAACTGGTTCTATAGCAGTATTCTACCAACCCCACTGTGTTTAACTGGCTCTATAGCAGTATTCTACCAACCCCACTGTGTTTAACTGGCTCTATAGCAGTATTCTACCAACCCCACTGTGTTTAACTGGTTCTATAGCAGTATTCTACCAACCCCACTGTGTTTAACTGGTTCTATAGCAGTATTCTACCAACCCCACTGTGTTTAACTGGTTCTATAGCAGTATTCTACCAACCCCACTGTGTTTAACTGGTTCTATAGCAGTATTCTACCAACCCCACTGTGTTTAACTGGCTATATAGCAGTATTCTACCAACCCCACTGTGTTTAACTGGCTCTATAGCAGTATTCTACCAACCCCACTGTGTTTAACTGGTTCTATAGCAGTATTCTACCAACCCCACTGTGTTTAACTGGCTCTATAGCAGTATTCTACCAACCCCACTGTGTTTAACTGGTTCTATAGCAGTATTCTACCAACCCCACTGTGTTTAACTGGCTCTATAGCAGTATTCTACCAACCCCACTGTGTTTAACTGGTTCTATAGCAGTATTCTACCAACCCCACTGTGTTTAACTGGCTATATAGCAGTATTCTACCAACCCCACTGTGTTTAACTGGTTCTATAGCAGTATTCTACCAACCCCACTGTGTTTAACTGGTTCTATAGCAGTATTCTACCAACCCCACTGTGTTTAACTGGTTCTATAGCAGTATTCTACCAACCCCACTGTGTTTAACTGGCTCTATAGCAGTATTCTACCAACCCCACTGGGTTTAACTGGCTCTATAGCAGTATTCTACCAACCCCACTGTGTTTAACTGGTTCTATAGCAGTATTCTACCAACCCCACTGTGTTTAACTGGTTCTATAGCAGTATTCTACCAACCCCACTGTGTTTAACTGGTTCTATAGCAGTATTCTACCAACCCCACTGTGTTTAACTGGTTCTATAGCAGTATTCTACCAACCCCACTGTGTTTAACCGGCTCTATAGCAGTATTCTACCAACCCCACTGTGTTTAACTGGTTCTATAGCAGTATTCTACCAACCCCACTGTGTTTAACTGGTTCTATAGCAGTATTCTACCAACCCCACTGTGTTTAACTGGCTCTATAGCAGTATTCTACCAACCCCACTGTGTTTAACTGGCTCTATAGCAGTATTCTACCAACCCCACTGTGTTTAACTGGCTCTATAGCAGTATTCTACCAACCCCACTGTGTTTAACTGGTTCTATAGCAGTATTCTACCAACCCCACTGTGTTTAACTGGTTCTATAGCAGTATTCTACCAACCCCACTGTGTTTAACTGGTTCTATAGCAGTATTCTACCAACCCCACTGTGTTTAACTGGTTCTATAGCAGTATTCTACCAACCCCACTGTGTTTAACTGGTTCTATAGCAGTATTCTACCAACCCCACTGTGTTTAACCGGCTCTATAGCAGCGTCTGAAAAACGACTGTGAAAGGACTAATTGTCATTTGAGGGAGGGAGGGAGGGCAGGAGAGCTAACATGGGCAGAGGAGTGACACACACACACACACAGGTATGCAGACTTTCTGAAAGGTCTAGACTCAAACAGACATTTTGGATCTATGGCGGCACTGTGGCAGGTGTGTTAGTGATTAACCTGTAAGTCACTGTGGCTCTGTGAGACAGGAAACAGAGGAATGCCAGAGAGAGTGAACTCCCTGACCTCTGTTCATCCAGTAGGTACATAGTTTAATGTAGTCTGAAGATAGGACGGGTGAGAAACTCCCTGTTACCTCAGTGCATAGAGTTAGAATTCCTTGAAAGAACACAGAGTTAGAATACCATCAGAGAGAATCGAATTAGCATTCCCCTCAGAGTGAATGGAATTGGAATGGGAACACCTCAGTGGAGTGGAGTTCACTAGACTCTGCCCTAGAGCTGTATTTAACTCTGTGTGTCCCAAATAGCACCCTATTTGGGTCAAAAGTAGTGCACTATAAAGGGAATAGGGTGTTATGTACTGTATCTTTATGGGCTACAAAGCCCTTGTTCCCTCCAGGAGCCAGCCGGGTAGGATCCCATTATATCACACAGAGGGAGCTGTCAGTGTGGACTCTGCCCTACTTGTAGTAGAAGATGGGACACAACACACTGAACAGGGGGCAGGCACAGCAGTATGGGAGGAACATGAAGCCTATGGGGCTCGAATGGAATCAACAACTTCTCTACACAAGTACACACATAAACACACACTGCTTGGTTCACGCATCAGGAACTCTGTACAATGCAGCAGTCTGGAGGTGAGCCAGACTTCAGCATGTGCAGTACAGGTACAGAGCATTCGAGAAAGTATTCAGACCCCTTGACTTTTTCCACATTTTTGTTACGTTACAGCCTTATTCTAAAATGGATTAAATAAATAAAAATCCTCATCAATCTACACACAATACCCCATAATGACAAAGTGAAAACAGGTTTTCTAACATTTCTAAAAACCTGTTTTCACTTTGTCATTACGGGGTATTGTGTGTAGATTGATGAGGATTTTTATTTATTTAATCCATTTTAGAATAAGTCTGTAATGTATCAAAATGTGGAAAAAGGGAAGGGGTCTGAATACTTTCCGAATGCACTATGTATGGCAGTCTAATGACAGGTGTGTATGACAGTCTATTGACAGGTATGTAAGACAGTCTAATGACAGGTGTGTATGACAGTCTGATGACGTGTGTATGACAGTCTATTGACAGGTGTGTAAGACAGTCTAATGACAGGTGTGTATGACAGTCTGATGACGTGTGTATGACAGTCTATTGACAGGTGTGTAAGACAGTCTAATGACAGGTGTGTAAGACAGTCTAATGACAGGTGTGTAAGACAGTCTATTGACAGGTGTGTAAGACAGTCTAATGACAGGTGTGTATGACAGTCTGATGACGTGTGTATGACAGTCTATTGACAGGTGTGTATGACAGTCTATTGACAGGTGTGTAAGACAGTCTATTGACAGGTGTGTAAGACAGTCTAATTACAGGTGTGTATGACAGTCTAATGACAGGTGTGTATGACAGTCTAATGACAGGTGTGTATGACAGTCTATTGACAGGTGTGTATGACAGTCTAATGACAGGTGTGTATGACAGTCTAATGACAGGTGTGTATGACAGTCTAATGACAGGTGTGTATGACAGTCTAATGACAGGTGTGTATGACAGTCTAATGACAGGTGTGTATGACAGTCTAATGACAGGTGTGTATGACAGTCTAATGACAGGTGTGTATGACAGTCTATTGACAGGTGTGTATGACAGTCTAATGGTGGCAGTTGGCACATATACATTCTATTGGGGAATAGAACCGTAAACCTTGTTTTAATCATACCTCACAACACAACTATTTTCTATGTAGC
Organism: Coregonus lavaretus; assembly: GCF_964263955.1. NCBI lineage: Eukaryota > Metazoa > Chordata > Actinopteri > Salmoniformes > Salmonidae > Coregonus > Coregonus lavaretus. The sequence continues at coordinate 14,812 of NW_028160977.1, read as the reverse complement.
CTTCTTTCATAGCTTATGATGAGCACATATTTACTTGTGTCAGTTTATACGAATAGGCTTTGTTAGAGTTTATTTATTTCCTCAAAGCTTATGCCAAGACTAAACACAGACTTGGCTCACTGTGGTTGTCAATACTGAGACATTTTTACCACACACACACACACACACACACACACACACACACTCGACTCTGAATAATAAAGCAGTCCTTGATTGTCTCCGTGAGTCAATCTGTTTTATTGCGAAATCTTCCCGCAGCATGAGCGATGGTTAACTTGGGAGGACATTTTTTCACAGTTGGTCCAGCAGGGCTTGTGGTTGCCGTGGACACCAAATAGAACACAGGAGGTGAACCGTAGACGTGCACACGCACACTGGTTTCCTACCCAGAGTGGATTTACTTTACAGCCATTGGAAACCTGTCTGAGAGAGAGCAGGAACTCACCCAGACTCAGACCTGGACCAGAACAGACCTGTGGTTGTTCTAAACACCACCGAAATAGACTGTGGGATCAACACTAGACCAGACTGGGCTAGACCTGGGGGCAACAGCTACACACAACCCTGGCCCCTGACACTGGAGCTGCTTAATGTGACTGGGTCCCACCACAGGGTTTTTAGTTTGGGATCGCATTATGAGTGCGCTGTGGTAGTCTGTGGAACACTGGAACCCACATATAGAACCCTCTCCTTTCCCTCTTCTCTGCAAGTCTTCCCAGGTTGTAGCTGGGAAATACAATGTACTTTCCCCTCTCTCTCTGTCTCTCTCTCTCTCCTAACCTGCTAAAAAGATTGATAATATTAATAGTTCATGCTGTTTCACACTGCTGGTGCTGTGAGCCTATGGATGTTTAGTTTACCCACCTGCCCTTCATACTAGTACTCATATAGCAGGGTGGCTGAATCACACACTAACCCTCCCCGGGTACCATACATTTGGGTCAGAAAACACACACACACACACACACACACACACACACACATTCAACTTCTAGTTCTAGAATGCTGTAAATCAATTAACCGCTCTTCACCTCCCTTCCCATGGCAACGGTAACTTTTCAGAGAAGCCTGCTCCTGAGCTCTGGGTTTTAAGCCTAAATTAAAATAAGAAATAATAGCTAGTTGCTTAATTTATACTATGCAAACATAAACTGTAGCTCTTCCAGTTATAGTACCAACTATGGTTTCATTCAGTGAAAAGCGGTATTTTCTGAGATGATTTAGTTTGGAAGTTCTCAGAAGAACCTCTTTAGTATTAAAATAAATGAAATTTCATTCTGAACCAACCTTGTGATGTACTTTGCCTGATGGTGATCAAAGACGTGACAAATTAGTTCAAGCATTTCATGTCTCATATCGTTATGTCAAAGCACACACAGCAAGAAATACACTATATACAAAAAATATGTGAACACCCCTTAAAATTTGTGGATTTGGCTATTTCAGCCACACCCATTGCTGACAGGTGTAGAAAATCGAGCACTCAGCCAAACATTGGCAGTAGAATGGCCTTACTGAAGAGCTCAGTGACTTTCAACGTGGCACCGTCATAGGATGCCACCTTTCCAACAAGTCAGTTTGACAAATTTCTGCCCTGCTAGAGCTGCCCACGGTCAACTGTAAGTGCTGTTACTGTGAAGTGGAAACATCTCTGAGCAACAACGGCTCAGCCGCGAAGTGGTAGGCCACACAAGCTCACAGAACGGGACCACCAAGTGCTGAAGCGCGTAGCGTGTAAAAATTGTCACTCACTACTGAGTTCCAAATTGCCTCTGGAAGCAACGTCAGCACAATAACTGTTTGTCGGGAGCTTCATGAAAAGGGTTTCCATGGCCGAGCAGCCGCACACAAGCCTAAGATCACCATGCGCAATGCATTGGCTGGAGTGGTGTAAAGCTTACCGCCATTGGACTCTGGAGCAGGGGAAACGCGTTCTCTGGAATGATGAATCACGCTTCACCATCTGGCAGTCTGACGGACGAATCTGGGTTTGGCGGATGCCAGGAGAACGCTACCTGCCCGAATGCATAGTGCCAACTGTAAAGTTTGGAATAATGGTCTGGGGCTGTTTTTCATGGTTCGGGCTAGGCCCCTTAGTTCCAGTGAAGGGAAACCTTAACGCTACAGCATACAATTACATTCTAGATGATTCTGTGCTTCCAACTTTGTGGCAAGATTGGGGAAGGCCCTTTCCTATTTCAGCATGCACAGAGCCCTGACCTCAACCTCATCGAACACCTTTGGGATGAATTGGAACACCGACTGTGAGCCAGGCCTAATCGCCCAACATCAGTGCCCGACCTCACTAATGTTCTTGTGGCTGAATGGAAGCAAGTCCCTGCAGTAATGTTCCAACATCTAGTGGAAAGCCTTCCCAGAAGAGTGGAGGCTGTTATCGCAGCAAAGGGGGGACCAACTCCATATTAATGCCCATGATTTTGGAATGAGATGTTCAACGAGCAGGTGTCCACATACTTTTGGTCACGTAGTGTACCATCAGCATAATGCCTCAACTCCCAAAACATAAAATCATTTGCCCTATCCTGGCACACACCAAATGTAAAATTCTAATTTGACCAATCCTCTTTTAAGGAACAGGCTTCTGAAGGGAAATTTGCTGACAGTTTTCATGTACGGATAATCTGGAATTGCAAAAAAGATAGAGGCAAACTTTCTCCTTTACTTTGAAGTCCCCAGTCCAGTTAATGATTCTGGAGGGTTAATGGGAATATGGACAGTCACACATACCAAACCAGACAGGCAGGGGAGGGGGAGGAGGGGGAGGAGGGGGAGGAGGGGGGGGGGGGGGGAGGAGGGGGGAGGGGGGGGGATTTTGCAAATACTTTTTCGATGTTAATGATATCTGAGTGAGAGTGACTAACAAAATCAATGTGGGCCCCCTGGAGGTCAGGGCCCCTGGACACATGCCCTGCGTGCCCAGTCGGTATTCGGCCATGATTACTACAAGTTTAGATAGCTGGTTAGACTAACTTACCAATCTAAAAGATGTTAGATGACGGGTTAATTCAGTGACTGACATAACAATAGAGAAACTGCTGATGCACAACCACATTTAGGAATTGCACCTTGTTTATTCTACTGTTCTAAGTCTCAGGTCGGCAAGTTGTGACCCCGACTGAGTTCTAAAAAAATGCAATACAATTTGGTCAGGTTATGTATGTAGCTTATGCCTGGAGCAGGCCCTGACTGGACCATAAGGGTCAAACATAAAATAAAGTATTTGGCATGAAGAGGAAAAGTGTGGTTAAATATTCTTAACTTCCCCAATATACGGTATGCTGGTGTATCATGCACAAGGCCAGGAGTTTGCCTCTAGTCAGGAAAAGCTCCTGTTCCTAATCATAAAATGCTCTATATATAAATGTTGTAAAATAGGCAGTGAAATTGTAATTGTGCACTTTTAGAATCAACCTTTCTGCACTGTATAATGTATCGTATTGTTTTATCCATGGTTGAATGACGATGTGTTTGGGCACATGCCATTCTCTAGCCCTTAATGTTAGTTCCATGACCCTAAACAAACATTCACTCACCACATCAGTCATTTATCACTCTGGTTTCTCAACAAGGTACACTCAACATGTAGACTTTAGCTCAAGGCTAATAAATCAGTGAAGTGTTGAGAGTTAAGACATACTGATCAATGATTGGCAACCAAGACAGAGAGAGAGAGTGTTAGTGTGTGTGTCAAAGAGAGAGAGAGAGAGCGAGAGAGAGATTACTGTTGTTCTTTTATGGCCCCAGCACTGTAAAGGCAGATATTCCTGACCTTGGGAGTCAGACTTTGCCATGTGACATTCTCAAAACACTTGGTACTATAGAAGTCAAACAGAACAGCAGGTTGCTGATCATCATCTTCGTACCTCTAATATCTTCCAGAAGGATGATGGACAATCAAAGGTTGGTTTATTCTCTGATATGGTTTCTCCTTCTTCTAAGCGTTTTATTTTGGGAGATCTTCCAATAACTCTTCACACAGTCTCTTCACAAACTTCAAGCAACAGCGGGACTGAAACATATGTAAATATCTAGGTTAGGTGAAGATCCTTAGTGGTGTGCTTTGACAAATCCAAATCAATTTATGTTGGAGTAGGTGGGGATTGGATAGTGGATCTGGAAATTTGCTGATCACCAGCATCTTGTCAAGTGAGTGCACAGCTGAATCACTGCTTTCTCTTTTATGATCACTTAGTATAATGTACAGGATTGTCTTCATAGCTTTATGGGGATCATTAGGCTGTATGGTTTTAAATGAATTAAACATTATACATTGTTGTTAGCAGGCGCCACAGACTGCAGATTTAAAACCGGGTGTCTACTAACTCATATTGGCACTGGCACACCTCCAGAACTCATAGCGTGGGACAGTCACTCATTTAGCAGTTTCTCCATACACCCTCAGCACAGACAGACAGATAGATATACTACGGTGTACGAGCACACAAACTCTAGTGTACACACATTCCACACACACTTTCAGGCGCTCGTTTTACACGGACTCGACTAGATAGCAGCTGGCGCTGCGAACTCAAGTCAACAAGAGCAAGAGGAAACATCCACGAGTCATGACATCCTCGATGTCAGCTCGGTTTACACATCCGCGCTGCACTCATATACTCAGACAGACAACGACACTGTCGGGACAGCTTCAGTTTTAGTGTCTATCTTCGCAAAATTTCTACAAACCAAGAAGAATTTAAACAAAGATTTTGGTAGTATTTTTCCCTGCGTGTTGGAGCACCAATATTATCTCGGTGGCATGTTGTAGCGCACCGCCAGAGGAAGACGGATCATAAACGGTGGGTACCTTTATGAACGCCAGCTGTGTAGCTTATAACGTTGATTTGGCTAACGTTAGTGGTGGCTGTCAGCACCGTCTGTAGCCATTATATAAAGTTGTCAAATGATACCGTGCGTTGTTATAAATAGCTAAAATATATGCCAAAATAGCGATGCAACACCAGAGCAGTAGCAGAGGCTATCCAGACTGTCTCGGGACTGTTTTTAGGTGTGAGTCCGCCGCCGTCCGGAGAGAGGTGAGACGTTTGGCTAGTTCAGGGACGCGGGCAACACCGTCCTTTGTGTCTTTTAGAGGGGACATATTGATAGACTGGTTTTGTTTGGACATTTTGACAATCTAAACGTGTTGAATGCAAAGTAATGGATCACAGAGACTGACGGGGTAGGGAGGCAGGCGACGAACTTTGGGACCGTTAGGGACATCTCAGGGCTTCATACCCTCTTCTATCCCTCTTCTTCATGTATCTGTCAGGTTTGGCAAGGTACACTGGTAAGGGGTGGTGGAGTTAACCTTTTATCTAATTCAACTTGATTTGATTAAAACAAACTTTAATGGATAAAAATTGTAAATAAGTCAAAGTAAAAAATGATCAAATAAAATAGAGGAAGAGGGGTTGGGTAGAGGATACGAACCTGGTTTAAGGGGAAGGGTTGGGAATAGGACACGAACTGGTTTAGGGTAAGGGGGCTTGGGTTAGGGGAAGGAGTAAATAACTTTATTAAAAATAGAAAGTAGGGGATGGAAACTTGTTCTTCGGGATACTGGGAGGGGAGTGGTGGTTTGTGATGTTTGAGTGGTGGGATGAATGGTTGTGGTTATTGTTGATGTTGTTTGGGAGACAGTCAAGAGGGACAGTGCCTTTTAATATGGAGGACACAGGTAGAACTCCAGTCTATATTGATCAATACTGTCATGTCATCAATTAGAATGAAACCTGGTGAATGTGTATGCTGTAGCTCATGTGTGATCAAGCACCTGTATAGGTCAAGGAGAGTAGATCATTGGAAGGAATTATTGACATAATATGACAGTGTTAGGCCTGTATCCCCACTGCTCTTAAAACAGCATCCCAGTAAGTGTTTGACGTCTTTCGGACATCTCTGTCTTTTGTTTGTTTGTTTGTTTTGGTGCGGTCTGGATCGGCCTTGATTTCCACGCCCATGGACATTGATTTTTTGGTCCGGACCGGACCAAATCTGAACCAATCATAGACATCTATGTTTCACAAGTTTGGACAGCACTGTACAGTAGAGCACAGCAGAGTACGGTACCTTACAGTACAGAAAATAAAAGTAGTGTACTGTATTGTACTCTACTGTACTCTACTGAATTAAACTCTACTATACTGTACTGTGGTAAACTACTATACTTTACAGAGTTAAACTATACTATACTGTACTCTAATGTACTGCATTACTCTACTGTACTCTACTCTAATGAATTAAACTCTACTGTACTCTACTGAATAAAACTACTGTACCGTACTGTATTGTACTGTACTCAACTGTGTTCTACTCTGCTAAACTGTGCCGTGCTGTACTGTGATGTTCAAACTTGTGAAACAGCCTAGACGTCTATGATTCGTTCAGATTTGGATCTGGTCTGCACCGACCAAATGTGTACTTGTTTGGGGGCGGAGCTCATTATAATAATATCCAGCATGCTTTTCAAGTGTTTGTTTTTTACATTTACATGTTGGTCATTCAGCAGATTCTCTTATCCAGAGGAACTTACTTAAGTGCATGTGATAGATGGGACCAATAATAAATATTTTGTTGCAATCTTCAGTTGGCTCCTCTTTCCTAATAAAACCCATAAGAGTCTAAGGTGGTTCTACTAAGCCAAATGGAATTGTTTTTTAAGAAGGTCATACCAAGGATCATTTAGCCATTTGACTTTGAATTTTAAGACCCCTTGAAGTATTAGCTATTAGCCCATACAAACGCATTGAATAAAATATTCACTACATGGAACAACAGATAGTCCCAAAAAATTATCAAGAGGAAGTTTGTTCTGAAGTGTCTGTCCTATATCTGAGAGATATAAGAAAGATCAAGAAACATAAAAAATAATTAAAATGTATTTTCAATGTCCTTTTGCTTATTGGGATACATCTATGGTTGTCCTCTTTAATGTGAGTTTGGCACGTGTTTAGAAGTTAGCATCCTTCCTCCATCATAACCTGATTTATGTTGATTTATGCATTGTGTGTGTGGAAACAACTAGTTTACTCCTGTTCCCCTAGTGCTGCATGGAACACTGTAACCAGAAGGTGGAGACAAGCTTCAGGAACTCTGAAGGAATTAGAATGTTCACTTTTTTTTACTAATTCAAAACATCTCCGCTATACTGTTTTACCTGCAGGCTGCAAGCTTGGTTGGAAATAACACAGTTCAATATTTAGGAACACTGTACACTCCTTTTCAACTGGTATCTACTACCTGGCATTACCAATACAAGTATACAGCACTAACACTAGATAATTAATATTATAATGGGTGCGTTTGGTAGTAATGGTCAGGAATGAGTGTTGGGTGTTGCCCTAGGTGCCAGCCGATGCTACTGGGATGAGTGAGTTAGTGTTGGGTTTCCACCTGCATCATCTTGGATCAGGGTTTAGTTTTCACTTGGGGAACTTCCTAGTATCTGTTTACACAGTGGCGATAGCAGGGAGCCCCACTCATATATGAGAGCGAGAGAATCAATCCTAGAGCAGGGCCAGCCATTACATTTAAGTCATTTTAGCAGACGCTCTTATCCAGAGCGACTTACAGTTAGTGAGTACATACATGTTTTTTTAATTTTCATACTGGCCCCCCGTGGGAATCGAACCCACAACCCTGGCGTTGCAAACGCCATGCTCTACCAACTGAGCTACATCCCTGCCGGCCATTCCCTCCCCTACCCTGGACGATGCTGGGCCAATTGTGCGCCGCCCCATGGGTCTCCCGGTCGCGGCCGGCTACGACAGAGTCTGGATGAGAGGGAGAGCAGCCACAGCCCAGATGGCATCTCCATACCAGGGTCTGTTCCTAGCTCCTGGCACCAGCCAGGCAGATGGATGGAGACCTGTACAATTGCAGACTGGAGCAGCAGACTTTAAGCAGGGGATTGGCTGTAAAGCTGCTATGTGCATGTCGGCTGTTCTGTCAGCTGTGACTGTGTGATGTGGTGTCCAGGACTAGAGCCTGGCCTCTGGTACCAGGGACCGCAGCCAAGCCTGACTTGTGACTGGCCATTGGCCCAGAGTGGCAGGTGGAGTAGGGGCTGTAGCAAGTAGCCAGACAGGTGACAGGACACTCCCTGGCGTAGGGTTGAGTCATAGCTGATTCATCCTAGTGACTCTGGGGCAATGCAATCATATTTAATTAAGTTCTACATAAATTATTTACAATACATTGCTGTATTTTTTGCAAGAACATTGTGAACAAATCAACAGCATATGTAGTTTGCCCCCTCCCTATAGTTACACTCTTCTGTTTTAGATTCTGTTGAAAACATTATCTTCTCTGAGTTATTGTGATGGTCAAGTTAATTGGGTATGATTACTATCTGAAATATGAATGGTTGAGAATATAGAAGCATCAGGCATGTGTGATGTTTTGAGGTTTGAGTCGGGCACATCCTCGGCCACCTTCTGGAGGACCCTCATTCATTAGGACCCGTCGTTGTTTAATGCGGAGGATCTCAGCACCTCTTTAGGGAGTTCAGATGGCCTCATGGAAGAGGATCAAATGTCTCACTACAGTGTATTGTGTGTGTTTGTGTGTGCGCGTGTGGTGATTACACGCCTATTAATTTAATTCAAATATGTTATTGGGTAGGAGTGCTGAGCTGCCACCTCTGGCACTCGTCAGAAGGTACCCAGGATGCACCCTGTCCTCCCTCTCTCTGTCTGCCTGCCTTGGCATATATTGATGTCTCTGGTTTGATCTCCAAACATTTTGGTTAGCCCCGCATGCCAGGCTCTCTACGACCTCCATTGTGATGAGAAACAGACAGATGGTCAACTAGAAGACTGTATTGAAGTCTATAATGTAAAATGCCTGATGCCTCGGAAAGGAAGATGAAGTGGTGGAACAGATCGTGTAGTGTTAGACACTAGCTTTGAGTCTCTGAGAATGCCAAGTCCAAATCTCCAAGGAAACCACTACTAAACATGTTTCCATATGACATCTGCCGTAGTAGAATTACCCCTTTACTTGAATGAACTTGTTGACCTTAGTTCTTTGAACTAGGCGACAGAGACACACGCTACTCCGGTCTCACAGTAGGGTGCCAATCATTCTGCATCATAGCCTTTTGAACCCAGTTCAGTCTGTTTGTGGGGGGGCTGTGTTGGGGGAATGGGGGGGGGGGGCTGGGCACAGCAACCCAAAACACACACAGTCACGAAACACAGATTACAAATGAGCAGAAACAAAGAGGAGAGGATGTGAGCGTCGCACGCTAACCATCTGTTGGATCTCTACTGAGACAAGACTTGGTTGTTTGTTTTCCTGTTGCAGTGCTGTGTGAATGGTAGGGCAACAGTGGAAGAGACCTTGGTACATGTACAGCCGTGGTCAAAAGTTTTGAGAATGACACAAGTATTGGTCTTCACAAAGTTTGCTGCTTCAGTGTTTTTAGATATTTTTGTCAGATGTTACTATGGTATACTGAAGTATAATTACAAGCATTCCATGAGTGTCAAAGGCTTTTATCGACGATTACATTAAGTTTATGCAAAGAGTCAGTATTTGCAGTGTTGACCCTTCTTTTTCAAGACCTCTGCAATCCGCCCTGGCATGCTGTCAATTAACTTCTGGGCCACATCCTGACTGATGGCAGCCCATTCTTGCATAATCAATGCTTGGAGTTTGTCAGAATTTGTGGGTTTTTGTTTGTCCACCCGCCTCTTGAGGATTGACCACAAATTCTCAATGGGATTAAGGTCTGGGGAGTTTCCTGGCCATGGACCCAAAATGTCGATGTTTTGTTCCCCGAGCCACTTAGTTATTACTTTTGCCTTATGGCAAGGTGCTCCATCATGCTGGAAAAGGCATTGTTCGTCACCAAACTGTTCTTGGATGGTTGGGAGAAGTTGCTCTCGGAGGATGTGTTGGTACCATTCTTTATTCATGGCTGTGTTCTTAGGCAAAATTGTGAGTGAGCCCACTCCCTTGGCTGAGAATCAACCCCACACATGAATGGTCTCAGGATGCTTTACTGTTGGCATGACACAAGACTGATTGTAGCGCTCACCTGGTCTTCTCCGGACAAGCTTTTTTCCGGATGCCCCAAACAATCGGAAAGGGGATTCATCAGAGAAAATTACTTTACCCCAGTCCTCAGCAGTCCAATCCCTGTACCTTTTGCAGAATATCAGTCTGTCCCTGATGTTTGTCCTGGAGAGAAGTGGCTTCCTCGCTGCCCTTCTTGACACCAGGCCATCCTCCAAAAGTCTTCGCCTCACTGTGCGTGCAGATGCACTCACACCTGCCTGCGTCCATTCCTGAGCAAGCTCTGCACTGGTGGTGCCCCGATCCTGCAGCTGAATCAACTTTAGTAGACGGTCCTGGTGCTTGCTGGACTTTCTTGGGCGCCCTGGAGCCTTCTTCACAACAATTGAACCTCTCTCCTTGAAGTTCTTGATGATCCGATAAATGGTTGATTTAGGTGCAATCTTACTAGCAGCAATATCCTTGCCTGTGAAGCCCTTTTTGTGCAAAGCAATGATGACGGCACATGTTTCCTTGCAGGTAACCATGGTTAACAGAGGAAGAACAATGATTTCAAGCACCACCCTCCTTTTAAAGTTTCCAGTCTGTTATTCTAACTCAATCAGCATGACAGAGTGATCTCCAGCCTTGTCCTCGTCAACACTCTCACCTGTGTTAACGAGAGAATCACTGACATGATGTCAGCTGGTCCTTTTGTGGCAGGGCTGAAATGCAGTGGAAATGTTTTTTTGGGATTAAGTTCATTTAATTAATTGCAATTCATCTGATCACTCTTCATAACATTCTGGAGTATATGCAAATTGCCATCATAAAAACTGAGGCAGCAGACTGTGAAAATTAATATTTGTGTCATTCTCAAAACTTTTGGCCACGACTGTATGCCCCCTGTGGGTTATTGTGGTATGAAGTCATATATTTATACTGTATACAAGTGTGAAGTGTATAAATGGGAGTTAAGATGAGGCGACTATGGGAAGGCAATAATAGGAAAGGTTTAATACAATGCGTGAAAAAGCCGAAGAATCTTGGATTGCAATAAGAGTTCATGCAATGAAATGCATTGGAGACTGAGATAGAACCATAGAGATGGAAAGAGGTCTCAACTTTGTATCTGTGCTATTATTGAGTCTGTGACAGCATGGTCCATCTCCATTTTAAAGTTGTACATTTTCTTCTTCTTTTGTGTTAGAAAAAAGCTAAAAGCTAATAATGGTGATTTACCACCACCTGCAGTGCTGGAGTCCTGAACCAAATCCTGGGTGTCATTCATTTATTGTGGCCACTAGATGGTGCCGATATAGCTTAAAGCCATTTACGAACCATAACACCCTGGTGTGTTTTGTTGTTGTTTGTGAAAGATGGTAAATATCTCATGTTTCTCTCAGCGCTATAGCCTTACTCAGTAGCAGTCTGGTACCAGTATAAACCTATGGAAAGGCTTTAATACAATGAATTGGATAGAGCATGTTTCTGAACTGTGCCTGGTATGTTTTCTTGTTGTTTGTGAAAGATGCTGGCTGGATATCGGTCCCTAGGTCAGGTTCAGTCTCTGACCCCCACCCCTCACCTTTGACCTCTGACCCCTCACCTCAGATGGAAGAACGTGCCCATTCCTTTAGGAGGTGAGAGACCACAAGTCACTGCCCCTCTCTCCACGCATGCACGTACGCGCACACACACACACACACACACACACACACACACACACACACACACACACACACACACACACACACACACACACACACACACACACACACACACACACACACACACACACACACACACACACACACACACACACACACACACACACACACACACACACACACACACACACACACACACAGGAACACATTTACAAATGTAAACACAAACACAACACACAATTTAGATACAAGAGTGTTCCAGTAGGGGTCATGGCTGTAACTACATTTACATTTGACATTTTAGTCATTTAGCAGACGCTCTTATCCAGAGCGACTTACAGTTAGTGAGTGCATACATTATTTTTTTATTTTTCATACTGGGAATCGAACCCACAACCCTGGCGTTGCAAACGCCATGCTCTACCAACTGAGCTACATCCCTGCCGGCCATTCCCTCCCCATACCCTGGACGACGCCGGGCCAATTGTGCGCCGCCCCATGGGACTCCCGGTCACGGCATATGAGAACAACACATTTTTTCTAATGAGATTTTTTGTTTAAAAAATATATATGTTGTACACGGCTCAACTAGGCAACTAGAGACGCTGCTGACAGTGTGTTTGCGAGATGCCAGACAAAAGGCCATTTTAAAACCGGCCAGCGACTCCTGCCATGTCTACAGACAACCCCCAAACAAACAAAAAACGACTCTTGGAGAATGAGTGCACAACTGGTACATAGTCGCTTATAGATATTTCAGTCAGTCAGGTGGCTGGCTGCCGACAGAGACTTCTAGTGCAGTAACGTTGAAGGGCTCTGGCTAGTATTACTTAGCCAGCCAGAAGGATGAAGTAAGAAGCTAACGTTAAACGGAGCCTACCTCAGCAGGATCAGAAAATACACTATTAGGTTCTCACAATGACTTTGCTTTACAGAGAGTAGGCTACTGATACAGACAGTGATGTGGTGAGGCTGAGGCTGGCTGCAATGCATGCTGGAGGAAGCAGAGGAGAGAGAGAGAGAGGAAGCAAGCAGAGAGAGAGGTTAGCACAGTGGTTACCAAATTTGAGGTCGGGGCCCCATGTGGTGTCTCCTGAGAAAATATGTACGAATCTTATCAAACAAGTTAAGAACTTTAAAAAAAAAAAAGGCATGTTTCAATGTGAACATCTCCACATGGTCGATCTCCCCAATAGGCCTAAATTAAAATGCAACCAAAACGCAAACAGTACAGTTCTAATAATGTCCTAAGTTTCAGTTCGTCACTGATGCTACGTGTCAGTGTGAATCATTTCTCATATTTCCCCCCTTTCAGGGGTATAGCATTCCAATTGTGAAGCTAGCCCCCCGCATCTCTTTGATTCAGAGGGGTTGGGTTAAATGCAGAAGACACCTTTCGGTTTAAATGTTTTTTATGTTCTCCAATTAGCATTTTAACTTTTGTTATTGTATATAAATGCAATAAATGAGCTTGAACTTAAAAAAATAATATCCTGGTGGGGGGGGGGGGGGGGGGGGGGGGGGGGGGTTGGTATAATTCTACCGTGTGTTACCTCATATCCCAGAGATAATGCCTTCCATTACACCTGGGAAGAAAACACTTCAATTTGCTCAACTTGCCATTGGCTCAACCACTTACTCAACTTACCTCATGGCTATTGGTTCAACTTAACCCAAGGCAAACATATTGACAATATTAGCCGACACAGCTACAATGATGCACTTTCATGCTAGGTTTAGGTCCTCATATTGAAGCTTATAGAGACCCCAACTAATGTATAGAACAATCTTAAAATGATCTACTTTGGTTTAGATCATGAAACCTCTAACACAATACATTAATTTGACTTTTTGAAAACAGTTTTTTGGACCTAACTTGCTTACCACTTTTTCCATGTGGTTTCTTCCTTCACAGACTACATGAAATGATGACCTCTTCCTAAATATTTGGTCAAATGATACATTTTGTGTATGGTTTCCCAGAAACAAGGGTGGCTCAACTTACCCCACTCTCCCCTATGTGTTTTATTATCAAGAGAGATCTGATACAGATTAGTCTAACATCCACTTCAACTCTTAACTGAACACATGTGGCCTACAGTTCCTCTCACAGGGAACAGGGAACACTTTGAAGCTTTTCCCCCAATGGCTGTTTCTATAAAATTGATTAGTGATTCTGGACCCCCCCCATGGGTTCATAGAGTGACCTCGGTCATCGCTTAGAATCTAACACACTTGGGCTATTTTAATGTGGTTGTTGTTACATATATTTAGAATGTAATTTATAAATGATTAAAAACAGTTATAACTCATTGGTTTAATAGTATAGTACACCTTCCTCCCAGCTGTCCTTCTCCTACGATCTCCCATACAAACCTTCTCCTACGATCTCCCATACAAACCTTCTCCTACGATCTCCCATACAAACCTTCTCCTACCTGTCTCCCATACAAACCTTCTCCTACAATCTCCCATACAAATTTTCTCCTACCTGTCTCCCATACAAACCTTCTCCTACGATCTCCCATACAAACCTTCTCCTACGATCTCCCATACAAACCTTCTCCTACCTGTCTCCCATACAAACCTTTCTCCTACCTGTCTCCCATACAAACTTCTCCTACGATCTCCAATACAAACCTTCTCCTACGATCTCCCATACAAACCTTCTCCTACCTGTCTCCCATACAAACCTTCTCCTACAATCTCCCATACAAACCTTCTCCTACCTGTCTCCCATACAAACCTTCTCCTACCTGTCTCCCATACAAACCTTCTCCTACGATCTCCCATACAAACCTTCCTCCTACCGTCTCCCATACAAACCTTCTACCCGATCTCCCATACAAACCTTCTCCTACATGGTCTCCATACAAACCTTCTCCTACCTGTCTCCATACAAACCTTCTCCTACCTGTCTCCCATACAAACCTTCTCCTACCTGTCTCCCATTACAAACCTTCTCCTACCTGTCTCCCATACAAACCTTCTCCTACCTGTCTCCATACAAACCTTCTCCTACGATCACCTTCTCCTACCTGTCTCCCATACAAATCTTCTCCTACCTGTCTCCCATACAAACCTTCTCCCTACCGTGGTCTCCAATACAAACCTTCTCC